>NC_072740.1:129882138-130182138 GCF_026930045.1 Uloborus diversus
GCCAGCACAGCTCGTTCATTTTTCAATTTTACTTGCTGTATTTTTAAAGAATTTAGTCATTTAAGAGCAAAATTACGAAAAAAAAAACAAAACAAAAGCTACACCTACACCGCACATAAAAAAATATTTTAAATCAACTGCTATTAGATTGAACAGTTCTGAACAAATTCCAAATAGTAAGTTCTTAATGTATATATGTATATATATATATATATATATATATATATATATATATATATATATATATATATATATATATATATATATATATATATATATATATATATATATATATATATATATTTAAATATTGATTTTCATCTCATTATTAGTAGAATATGTAGTCACATGTTGACACGCTATTCAATAGACGAAAACCACAAACAGGAGCTATGTTTCCACATTTTCAACAGTGTGACCAACTTTTCCGAAACCCAGTGGCTAACTTCTTTTTCGGAGCACTCAATATTTCCAGTTACGTTTGATACTTTGCTCATTATATATCGTGTTTTTTTTTTCTATTTTTTTTAAATTTATTTTTCTTATTTATTTATTTTTTAAAGCTTTCCATGCATTTCTCAATACGTTTTATTAACATTAATTGCCTAAAAAAAATTTCTTTTACTTACATTCTAAATGTATACCTTTCATCAACTTTTGAATCCACTTCAAATGAAATCATTATGATTAACCAGTTTTTCCGGAAACTAATCAAAGTAGAACTTACGTAATCTGTGCAGTTTTCTACAGAGTATCACGTTTTAGTTTAGTAATTTTCAAGCTTTAACGTTAACAAATCAGCCTTAGATATGATTCTACCTGTATTGATTTTTTTTTTTTTTTTTCACGCCGCTATGCGGTAACTTCTCGAATCCGTTAAATTACATTTGTTTTAAAGTGCAACTTAAATTCCCTCGTATAATCTGAGGAAATAAATCAACAGAAATTTTTACGAGTTTAATCGGAAAGACTCGTGCTACCGTTTTTAAAAAATTCTTCCCCTTCATATCCTTCAGTTAGTTAATTTATGTAAACAAGTTCTTTATCCTACGATTCATACTATATACTACTTTTTCCACGAACGAAGGGTCACTTGCCATTGATGCAACATTATCAATAGGGAATATATCCAAAAAACATTTTTTAAGAGAAAGCACGAGAAACATTTTACTTTCATTATTTTTTACGCAATGCTAGTTGCGTTGCCCGGCGTTGCATGGTCTACCTCGAAAATGAAAGTTGTGTCAAGTGACGCATGTTCAACAATCTGGCTTAAATGAAAGACAATAAAATAGTGTACAATTTCTTATCAAAGCGTAGAAAAGAGCTATTTTAGGACTCAAAATTTAAATTTAGACCTCTTTAGATTTTTTTTTTAATTCCAAAAATTTAAGTCATTGTTATATAAAACTCCGATGTGAATTCCGATGCATCAAGGGATCTCTGTGCAAAATTTGGCAAAGATCCGACGTAAGCTGTGGGTTTGTAAAAGGAGCTTGCACACACACACATACAGCGATTTTTCTATATACATAAATAGATTTATTAATTGTTCTTAGGGGAGAACCCCTCGAAGAATCAAGAGAAGATGCCGCTCACTTTCTTTAGAAATCCATTTTTTGGGAAATCGATTCATTCACTTTAAATAACAGTTTGACGTTCTTAAAGCTGATGATTATTTGCACGTAACCATTATGTTGTAGAAGTTTTTAATAGGGTTAAATTACCAATTGTGTCATTTTTCTGTAAAAAATCTGTAAAACAGGTGACAAATGTTAATCCGCGGTCTCGAACAAAAGACCTCGTCCATTCATTGCAACATTCATTCAGCGTGGCTCAAATTCGTCACTCGTCAATTCACTGCAGTTTCATTCATTACGATGCAAATTCATCGTGATCTTTGCACTTGGAATGGATTTTAATTTATTCTTTTTTTATTCCTTCTTTTTTTTTTGTAAGTCAAGTTGTTTTTAAATAAATTTCAAACATAATATGCGTGTTTTATTACCTCACCACAATTATAGTTTGTATATTTGTATTTTTTACTAGCTTCGTTGCCCAGCTTGCACGGTCTACAATCAGGCCTAAATGAAAAAGAAATAGTGTAAAATTTTCTCGGCAGTAGTGTCAAAAAGAGCAATTTTGTGACTCAAAATTTAAATTAAAACCCCTTTAGGTTTTTTAAAACTCCAAATATTCAGTTATTGTTAGTAATAAGCGTAAACATTCTATTTCATGGATTTTCTGGAGAAAACCCGCTATGAGAATTCCCTGATCATCAAAGGACCTCTGTGCCAAGTTTGGCGAAGACCCGACGTAAACTGTTTCCATAAGGACGCCCCACCATGTAAACTTCTGAACATCAATGACCCTCTGTGCCAAATTTGGCATAGATCTGATACTGTGGGTTTGTATAAGGAACGTACACATACACAGACATTTATATAAATGCCACGCTTCCCTGTTTCCCAGCAAGACCTCCATTCTCGTAACCGTTAGTCCTAGATTCATATTCCTAATTGCAAAAATGATCAAAATACGGTGCAGAGTTAAGATATTGAATGTTCGAAGCAAATAAAATATATATATTTTTCCATTGCTATTGAAAAATAAATGCTAATGTTATGCGATCATACGTAAAAACACACTACAAGAGCTCGTACAATTTGAAAGAGAAACAAAAACACTTCCTGGGGGGGGGGGGGGGAACACATATATAATTTTAAACTCTTGCTCGTTCCCATTCCCCCCCCTTACACACCCACACACAGAAAAAAATGTGTTTTAGGCTGCTAGTGTAAAGTAGCTAGTGTAAAAACTGCTAGTGCAAGTCACAAAACGCAGCGTTTCATATGTCGGTGAATATTTCTCATATTAATTTCTCATAATCATATTACTTTTTATGTTGGAATTGTTTTTTAATGGAAATTATTTCCTGGAATCCAAGTTAGGGTACCTAAAAATGGTTAGTTTCGTATTTTTTCACTATTTTTTTTTTTTTCGTTTCAAACTTATAGCATCTTAACTCTGCACCTTATTTTGACCATTTTTGCAATTGGATTTATGCATTTAAGGCAAACAGTTGCGAAAATGAGGTCATGCAGATTAAACAGGGACACGCGGTATATATAGTCGTATATACAGGTTAGAAAGCTTTAGGCTAAATAGACCGTAAAATAAAGATCAATATTAGGAGATTTTTCTATCCGCCAGTGATGACTAGAAGCCACAGGCGGATCCAGGGAGGGGGCAATGGGGGGTATGGCCCCCTTCTAAAAAATTTCAAGAATTTTTACAATTCCCTTTTTTGAGCAGAAATGCAAAAAAATTCCCTTATAATACATACAAAGTCTAACAACAAGGGAAAACAATGAGAAGGGAGTCATGGCCACCCTGAGAAAGTTCCAAAAATAATCTAAAACCTTTTTTTAGAGTTAAATAAAAAAAAAATATCTTTATTATTCCTCGAATTCTAACAAGAATATAAAAACAACGCCGGGGAGCTATAAAACCCCACACTGAAGAAGTTTCAAGTATAGTTTTTTAAACCCTCTTTCTTAGCTTGAAAAAAAAAAAAAAACTTCCATTGTAATTCATGTGAAGTCTAACAAGAATAGAAACAATGCCAGAGGGAGGGTACGGCCACCCCACGAAAATTTCAAAATACCAAGTGCATACCAAATATTTGGGTTCATTTAGCATAATGGGCTCGTCTTGTTAGATGTGTTTATTTCCTCCATGGGGGAAAGAAAAGGGATATGTGTTAACAAGCGTCCGATAAAAAGTTATTCATTTAATGAATGCGCATCAAGTTAAAGTTAGATTTAAGTTTTAACCTGGCTTGATGCAGAGTTACGTAATTATTCTTCATTCCCTTTTTAATATGGGACCCTCCAAACCACTCCTCTTCCTCTTGTTAATACTACCAAATATCGTCTACAAACCACGTTTTAAAAAATAACTTGTAAAAGTTTCCAGGAGCGGGTCCCCCACCTCTCATTTTCGCCAACATCGTTCAAGATCAGCCTAAATTTTGTTTTAAGGGCTTGAGTTTCAAAATGTTTCCGGGGGAGAACTCCTCCCTCCCTAACATCATTGAAAGTCTTCAAGAATTACGTTTCTGGAGCTTCAATTTCGAAACATTGCCGGTCCTCTAAAATTTACTCATGAATCATGGGTTGCCTATACATTTGCAATTTAAAGAGTTCAATTTAAAAAAAAAATTGGGAGTGGACCTCAAAGTCTCTTCAACCCCTAACCATACCAAAGATAGTCTAGAATGCGTTTTTAAGTCTTTAAATTAGTAAAGTTCCTTTGATGGGCCTTTTATTTTCTCTTCCCCTTAACATAATAAAAAATATTCTAAAACAGCCTTTTTAGAGCTACAATTTCTGGGGGAGTGCTGCAAACCTCTTCTCCCCTACCGTTACCAAAAATAATTAGAATGCATCTATAAAACTGCAAAATCGAAAAATTTCTTGGTGTGAGCCCTCGAATTTCTCCTCCGCGTATCACCACGAAATGATCGTATTAAACTGCGTTTTTGGCTCTGCAATGGCAAAAAAAAAAAAAAAAAAAAAAAAAAAATCCGCCGAAGAAACCCCAAACCTCCCTCTTCTTAACATTATTGGAGATAATGTTGCGTTAAAATGCGTAATAATAATGTTTGCGTTTTTAAGGTTTCAATTTCGAAAAATGACCGGGGGGGAGGAGGGTTCGCACCCGAGTCCTTAATATTACGAAAGACAGTTAAAATGCATTTCTAAGATTACAAATCAGAAAAATTTCCTCAGATGGGCCCTCAAATCTCTTCTCCCTCTAACATCATCAAAGATCCTTCAAAATTGCATTCTTAGAGCTACTATTCCAAAAAATAGACAGGGGAGCGCCACCGAACCTCTTCTTCCCTACCATTACCAAAGATCGTCTAAAATGCGTCTTTTAGAATACAAATTCGAAAAACTCCCGGGGGAGAAACCCCTGGGCCCTCTTTACTTCGAAGTTAATATTATATTTGCGGTTGGTTGATATCGGCTTCCTCTTAAACCAGAAGTCCTATACAGTCGCTTCAGAATACAGTACTGATTACAAGAATACTACTTTGAGGCGACGATATACGCACATGCTTGTTAAGAAAAGAGGAAAAATATTAGGAAGGTTACAGCCTTTATGTTAAACTTGCGTCGCCTAGTGAAAATTCTTTAAAAAATGCTCTAGTTAAAGGTGGGCTATATTAATATTTGTAAAATTTAAAAATTTTCCTAACCATCGTATTTTTCCAAATGACCCCCTCCGAGAATTCTGTCTGGATCCGCTCCTGCTTGAAGCAAATTTTTTAATCGCCTCTACTTTTTCTAGTATCCACATTTTTTGCAAATAAAAAACCAAACTACAAATTGACTTTTTAAATTGCAACGAAAACATTTAAATTTTCAGTTTAAATAATGTTAATCTAACCAATTCGTCCCTTTAGCGTTAGTTGTATTAATTAATTGCGAGTAGGAAATTGCTTAATTTTTATGGGAAATGTTTTTTGACAGTTCAAAACTGTCTATAACTCAGGTGGGGTTGTCAACTGACTGGCTGATGGTACTATCATTTCTAATGAGCACAATGTTTTTAATTTACTCACCATGCGACGCGAGTGACCATCGTTAATCTTGATCTTTACCGTTAATTGATGCGTATTATCCTATTAGATGAAAATGCTATCAATTAAGAGCACGCTCAATTGACGTTTCGATGAATTGAATGATACAAAAGACCTAGATTGATAACCAAGAAATAAAGGAAAGAAAAACAAAAAAGGTGAAAGTGTTGACGTCGCGCCTTTCACGGATGACCTTTGAAAGATATTGTCCATCAGTATGGTTTAAGGCAAGTTGAGTAGAAGGAACTTCCTATTTGTCTGTCCCTCAGTAGATCTGTTGTTTGCTTCAAGTGGAGGATGTGATGAGGCAGGATGTGCCACTTAGGTTCTATTAAGGGAGTGACACATCGTGGGAGCGAAGTGACTCATGGAACCCGCTCTACGGATAAAGCCTTTGATCTTCATACGGATTTTTATTTATTGGTGCACAACTGCTCGTTTCTTCATCAAACATACGCATGGATCATTTTTACGAAAATCCAACCAAAAGTGTATCCCTTTTGGACTTTGTTAACCAGTACTTGGCACCCACATTAGTAACTGACACTGCACTAATAGGTGACACTTGTCTAGAGTAAATAAACTAATAACAGGAATTATAAAACTGCACAAAAATTACAAAATAATGTTTAAATTTGCAATGTTTACCTTTGAACTCATTCTTAGCTAATATTTTAGCGCTTTCATCGTAAAAACTGCGAGTTGCATATGGCACTTTTTAAGGTGCAACAACCCCTAAAGTGGGGCCATTTTTATCCCTATGGCTGCCCCAGGGCCGTATACAAGGGGGGGGGGGGTCTTAGGGTTCAATCCCCCCTCCCCCGAAAAGTTCGAGTTGACATTTAAATGTTCGTTTATATTTAAAAATTTCCAAAAAAATATTGTTCCAAAACTCGAATGCCCTTCATATGTACATTAATTGCATAAAACGCTTTCATAATAGATAACCCAACGACTTGAATATTAGTACAAAAAGCGCAAAGCTCCGCATGAAAGTTTTTAAACCCTCCCCGAAATTATTTTCTGGTGACGACTCTGGCATACCCTGCTATAGTGTGCGATAAATGTTAATAGTTTACTGATTTATAGGTCAATCGTGATTTTATGTTTTCAGAGGATGAGAAAATTTTCCTACTTTTTAAAAATCAATATTCCTATAGCTCCAAATAAATAACTAAAATTATATAAAACAATTTTATAAAGAGCAACATAGTCTCACTCCTTACTGTTAAAATTTCCATACTGTTAACCTTATTCAATATTTCATGTTTGTGATAGTGCGTTGTGTGAGTGCGTTGTAATCCTTCATTTCATGCGCAATTCTGGCACACAAAGGCTAATTTACAGATGCTTTGTTAAATTCCTCATCTGCATAGTAAGTATAAAATCATTTAGGACAGTAAATAAAGTACTCGGTCAAATATTTTCTGTAGATTTTGACTGACACAGATTTTCAAAGCACTGAGGTGTAAGTGCTTGCAGTACTTGATTGGGCTGGGGTTTTTTTCTCAAGACCTTTGGTTTTCACTTGAGACCTTGTGTTCTTGGGATTTTGTTCGGAATTCTTCGGTTTTGGATTTATTCACGGAAAAGATACCGATAAAACTGTATTTTCAGTAAAATAGTTTTTTGGTTATGCAATCTACAATGTCCAGTGGTTGAAGCCGAATGGCTTATTGGTATAGTGATTCACGCTTCCACGCCACAGATCCAGGTTCGATCCCCGGGTCGAGTTGGGTGGACTCATGCCTTCAGTTGGTCTATAAAATGAGTATCAAAGTGGGCTTGGGAACTAATCACAGGGATTCTGCGTTCGGCTGACCAGCTAACCGGAACACCTGTCTTGCAACCCAGAACCCTCGATCATGAAAACTGAGGTAGCCACAATAAACCTTGGCCCTCGTGGACTTCCATGCCATTAAGTTCAAACTAGAAAACACTTTTCCCCTTTGACTCTTCGACCTTCATTAGTAACTGGTTTTATCTTTGCAGATTACAATAGAAAGTAATTAAACACACATGTAGATATCTATCTGTAAAGGGCCCTATGTCACAAAAACGAAATTTGCAGAAGATGTGTTCAAAGTTTTTATTCATTTATCTTTACAGATGTAAGTGATAAACAGCAATTGCAACATTGTAAAAATATAAGTTAAGAAAATGAATGAAATAGAAATAAACAGTTTACGAATTTAAGTAATAACAAACCAGCGAAATTAATAGAGAATTACGTCCTTTAAAATATCTTCAACAAAGATAAACCGGGAGGTACCATCATACATAAATGAAAGGAACAAAAAGAAAACACAAAAGTTCGAAAGAGTCCCATCAAGAAAGACACAGCTTACAAATCTAAATGACAGATGGAGTTGGATTTAGTGCTTGATATCTTTGAATAGAATATAAATAAAACTAATTCCACACTGACTCCGAACCGGGCTTCCCTAAGAGCCGGGCCCCTAGTTTTCTACTAGGCTGGCATGTCCTCTCGTCGGCCCTGCTTAAAGGTGCCATAGTTGGTTCTCTTTGGCACTCTTAAAGGTAGCACAGGGAGCAAAATAGTACCCCTAAGGAGTGCTACAACGTTTCGCCCTAAAAGGTGCCATTACAGACCGCAGTTTCGACAGTATATAAGTCATAATATTGTAACTTAACATAGAAGAGGAGAAATGGTGGATAACTTAGTCATAGTGTTTTGGAGCGCTTTGATTTTGAAGAGGAAAGAAAGAAAGGGAGAGGGAATGTAATGTTTCTACCAAAATGTAAGTTTCGAGAAATAATGACGTTTATCGATTACAGCTGATCAGCAATCATTGTGATTAAAATATTTATTTTGCGGAATCGACGAAAGATTGCACTAACATTTTCTTTTGCAAAGGTCGATTTAAGTGTGTCATATTTTATACGCATCAGTGAGAAGTGCGTTGCTTCAAAATTGTATGGGTTTGATGTTCTCAGCAAGTGCCATGTTACCAGGTTAATGAATCGAAAATGCCATCGTTAAGGAAACATGGCTTCCCTTTGATTGAATGGCACCTTTTTCGCTATTCGCTCGACCGAGTTGATTGAAAGTTGAGTAAACACTTCTTGTGCAGTTCTCATTTGTCGTAATGCAATTTTTAGTTTCTGTCACGTACTCTTTCGAAACATCTGCAGTAAAATATGAGCCATAATTGCGAGAAATTCTGCCCAAATATCCATTCATCAGGCGCTCCTCTTTCTTCAGCGGCAACATGCTCATCGAATTAGCTGGAGGGGGGCGAGGGGGAGAAAGTGTCTATCATTAAGGATCTCTGTGCTCTCGATTATCTCTCGGAGCTTTCCGAGGCCACAAAGAGCTCCGGGGGACTGTGCGCAAGGAAACGAGTTTCGGGAAGAAATGGGAAGATTCCTTAGAGGAGCCGAAACCAAAATCTGTTTTAAGGCACAGCTATTGGGCTTGGCCCGGGATAGCTGGCCAATGCAATTATAAAGTCAAAAAAGGGGGAGTGTACAAAAATTACTCCATAGTACCCAGAAGCAGCCTGTTTAGAATGTAGCCAGAGAAAGGAATTTCACCGCCTCCTTCATTGTGAAAGAGGTTCGGACTTATTGTGAGTTCTAATTATTTCCTATAAGAAATTTGAGAATTTTAAAGCCAAAAATAAGAGTCTGATGACGGTGTAATGTTTGTTTCACAATAACAGGGGATACCTAATCTGGGGCGTTCCTTTCAGAAAATTGAAAACAACCTCCGATCCCGTCCTTAGAGATGGAGATTTCTGGAGCAGCTGCTTCTTCTTCAATAAGTCAAAGAAAAGAAACATGAAAAGTTTCCTTCTTTTTTTTTTTTTTTTTTAATTGTTCTTTACTTTCAACTAAAACTTGAAGGAGCGTAAAAAATGGCGATCAGTTTTGCTCTAAATTTAATTTAACCACTTAAAGCATTTGCCCGTGTCTTTGCAGATGCCCGTCTCTAACACGGGCGCTCTTGTATCTCGCGTTATTTCAAATCTTATGTCCGCCGGAGTTCCGTTCCAATAAGAATAGGTAGACCAGATTATATTTAAAATTATTTACCACAGATGTCACAACTTTCTTCAACATTTCTCTTGTGTAAAGCAGTTGTTTGGTGTGGAAAAGGTACTATATCCGTTTTTGTCGCCAAACAGAATTTTTAACTATTCTTATGATCGTAAGTATGACAATTGGATTTAATTTGCACTGAAAAAAATGAAGTTTTCAAAAATGAGTACATTCATGTTTTCAAATTTTCTTGAAACCTTTTGTTTCAAAAATGAGTACCCATGTTTTCAAATAGTGTGCTGAATTATTTCATGCTCAAAAACGAGTACATAATACTCAGTTTTGAAATTATTACATATTCAAAAATGAGCACAAATACCTCAAAAATGATCACACATGTTGATTTGAGTATTTGATGAGTATTTCAATGTTTCAAATTTGAATACCATGTAGTCGGAGCCATTTTGACTCGCGATATGTTCAAATTTGAGTACTTTTTCGTCATTTTTGAAATTGTAGTTTTTAGAGTGTGGTTTTAATGTTCAAAATAAACATGTAATCAAATCAGTTTATATAATTTCTGTAACTGTAACCGCCCTCGCTCCCTAGCCCCTCCCCCCCATGCAACTGAAATTGCAAAAAATAACTTGCAACCCATTTATTCATTTACTGTCAAAAAAAAGAAGAAAAATCTCTATCATTTCTTGCCATTTTTTTTAAAGGTTTTAAAAAATCATAAATTTTCTCATCTCTTGTTGAAAGAAAAGTGACAGCTCGTTTAAATAACAACAATAAATTTCGCTTTTTTACTAAACGTCAATTCAAAAGAGTGTCTTTTCATTGCTTAAAATTTAATTGCAACTTTCGAAGAAGGTTCAAATCTGAATAAAATTCTTCAAGAGATGCAAAAGAACTGCATTTATGCGGTACCATTTGACTTTTTAAAGTCTTTTTTTTTTTGTTTTTGGTAGCTCTATTGGAAACTGTGAACGTTATATCAAGATAAAATGATCGTCAGTTTTCTAAGATAAGTCCTTTTCGAAATTCATGCAATGATTTAAATAGTTATAGTAGTAAAACGGCATTCTTTTGCGCCAAATAAAGCCAATCTATAGTTCAAGGCCTAATATATCTCATATCTAGCATTCAATTGGCTCATTTTTTTTGTACAATCATCAAATAACTCATAAGAAATCATTGCAAGGTAAAATTTAAATTTAATTCGTGTTTGTCAGTAGTTTAAAAAAAAAAAGGCGAATTGGCCTCATTAGGAACGGCGGTCTCTAACAATGCCAACTCTGAAAAAACACCAAAAACGACTATCAAAGTTTTTTAAAAATTGAAATTTTTTTATTGTCAATATGAAAACATATAAAACCATATTTTGCAGACTCAAAAACATTATCAAAAATTCCATATTGACTTTAATGGAAAGGAGAAAACTCAATCGTCACATTCGGAGCACTGATAAGTCGCTATTTTCTGTTTTTTTTTTTTTTTTTTTTTTTTTGTCACTTTTGTACTACAGTTCATGCACATATGTGCAGCATACGTAGCCCTGAATCTTATCCTCCCCCGACTTTTCAATATCTTAATAAGTGGACTCGAGTCCTAATAATGGCGCAAGTGACCTTATTGGGCTACGGTCAACTTTTTAAAGTTATCAAATCAGGGGCGGGGGGGGGGGAGGGGATGGTTGTTCAGAGCGATATTTTTCTTGTTGAATTCGTCACCTACATAAATAAGGTTTTCTAGAACAATTAACAACTTTTTTTAATCTAATAAACTGCAGTGAAACATGAAAAGAGAATATTTACGGTAAAATAAGATCATGCAGTTTTGATAAGATTATTTTGATATAACTGTTGCTACACTTTTGCCTGTTGATTACAAGCTACTTGGCAACAACACTTTATAATTGGCTAGGCTTTCTGATGACGATAGAATCACTATCTAGCGAATTTTTGCTATCCTGTATGAAGAGGTGAGGGGGGCGGGCTTATAGGTCTGCATGACCTTATTTGGTGCACTCACCTTTCAAAATTTTCAAAAATGCAAAAACATGTCATCACTATCCCTTCATAATATTTTCATTAAAATTCTTCCTCGGCGTTAGTTGTAATGCCGCATCCATCGGCCACCGCAAAATGTCTTCCAAATCCCAAAATGTGAATTGCTTTGCCTTTGCGTATTTCTAAGTCATGTGTCTTCAGTTTAGAGGAGTGGCATAGAAATGTTACTCCTATTATTCCACAAAGATAGGAATCGGATATTAACCCTCCTCACTCAAAAAATATTAATCTAGATGTAGAAATGGAAAAAAAAGAAAAAGAAAAAAATTCAGTTTTGAAAAAAAACCCTCTATAGATAGCCCCTTTTCGAAATATGCTATTTAATTGATTGTTCAAAAACTGGTTGTATTTTTATTTCAAAAGTTTTCAATGAAAAATGCAATGTTTTTTTTTCTTTTTTTTCCTTTTTTTTTTTAATGCATAAATGTAGCGACATAAATTTGAAACCTATGAGCTATTTTTTCAATAAATCCAAGGGCAATATTCTCCTTTACTTAGATTAGTGTTGCATTCACAATTCATTGTTTGAAGATGAAGCAAAATAAAAAAAGTTTTAGCTATCGTGAGAATGCAATTTTTGAGCTGCTGTTCATTGCAATCCGGATTTATTGCCTCTTTTTTGCGAGTACTCAAACAAGGAACACCATCATAATATATGTGCTAGATTTGGGGTACAAAAAAATCACCAAAGAACTTCGAGAAAAATGCTTGCGAAAAGTATGACGTCATATCTATAGTATAAGGTAAAAGCGCGCTAAATTGGACCAACTAAAAAGTAAGGCCTATTATCTTGTTCATTTATGATTCAATTGGTTCTAATATTTGTTTATTCAAGAAATGACTCAAAAATTTAAGTTTCAAATGTGTTTGTCAGCAGCTTAGCAAAAAATGGTAAATTGACCTTATTAAGAACAAGGGTCTCTAATGGATGCCAGCTCTGAAAAAACACCAAAAGGAACTATTAAACTAATAACAAATTGAAAAATTCTTTATTAATAATAAAGAAACACATTAAACCACATTTAATAATGTAAAAAACATTATATAAACTTCCATATTTACTTTGATGGAAAGGAAAAATCAATCTTAATTTCAGAGCTCTGATAAGTCGTTAAGTCTTACACCTTTAATCGGATTAGAAGCTTGATCTTTTCTTGTAATGCTACCAGTAAATGTACACCTATGTACAATTTTATTTTCAGAAATTCATAACACTGTTAAGAACGGTATAGTTTGCAGTTTGGAAAATGACATTAAAACATTTTTACTAATACATTGTTAAAAACTTGTCTGACATTTTGCGGTAAAAAGTACTGCCATCCATGTTTGCAGTACCTTTTACCAGATAAAACCTATTTATACTGCAAAATTTTATGGTAGAAAAAAAACAAGAGAGCTGTGGGTGGCTAGCAGCGCTGAGTAAAACAAGACGACATGCAAGCAGAGAGGTTCGAAAATGAGATACTTATAGTCGCAGACAGCAGGGGTGCCCACCTGGGGGGGGGGGGTCATGGCACAGACCTCGCTATTGAAGTTTTTAGGGGGGATTGACAGGCATTTTTCTCATTTTTTTCGGGGGGGCTCTTGCTTTTGGGGGGTTTTTGCGATAATTAGGGGGGAGCGCTCTTGATCCTAGGAGGGGGGGGGGCACCTCTGCAGACAGTTTCTCTAACCCCTTCACCAATTAGGACTTGAGGGGAGAACAGGGATGAAGACATAAATACTTCGCTGAATAACTCACATGGTGTACCGATTGGCGCTGCATCGCGAACTTTTTCCGATAAAATTTACTGTAAAATTGTTCTGTACCGTAACACTCCATTTTACACTAATATTCACCGTAAAATTGTCCTGATTTTTTTACCAGTGTATGTGCAATTATTAAGGAAAAACCAGGAGAATTTTTATACATATATTTTTAGAGAGAAAAAAAGGGAGAGGAGAGGAACATATGAAAAGCACAAAATATTGAAACTCAATAAATGAACACGTCTAACACACGTGAATAAACCAGGGCTTCAAGCCGTATTTTTATTTTTTCCGATCAACTAAATGTATGATCAGTTCTGGTTTTCGTTCTGCCAAAAATTACGATTTTCGGTTTAGTTTCAAATGAATTGTTTCATTTTATGTATATTCTTATTCGTACTAAAAATGTCATTCTATCAAAAACCTAGCAATGTACATGCAATGATTATAATTATGTGGTTGAAGTTAAATGAGAAGACATTGAGAAGTTGGTTATAGTAATAAAATGACTGAAGATAATTCGAGTCTAAGTAAACCGATAAAAGATTTCAGTTGAGTTCCTGTTTTCTTTCCGATAAAAATAACGATTTTGGCCGGTTTTTGGTATTTGGTTCAGTTCCGATTCGATGCCATGTAATAAACACAAAACTTTCTAGTCCCAATTCCTTTTTTGGAATATCATTGAAGGATGTTACTACTGCCAGTGTGCCGGTCAGCCTAAGAAAAAACGTTTGAAACCTTAGTTTTATTATAATTTGTGAATTGTTCATTCACTCTGGTTCGTTCATCCTATTCTTTAAAAGATGTTTTTTTTTTTATTGGACCTTTAAATCACATTTCTTTCCATTTTTCCATTTTTTTTTATTTTCATTCCTGTCGCGTTAAAAGTATCGGACTTGAGTATTTATATATTCTCTTGACATTTTTACTCTTTTACGAATGTTTTATATCATTTTTTGCATCAATTCAATCATGGAGCTCAAATATTGATGAAAGCAAACATTTCAAAGTAAAAAGACGCAATATTGTAACCTTTTAAAGAATGCAATATACAAAACGTTGAAAAGCCATTGTTCTTTTGTGTCAATATATCTTTGTGGCAACAAATGATCCTTAAAATGTGGATTGGCCACTTAGCTAAATTATATTACTTTAATTATTTTTTGAAAAAGAAAAAGAAAATTGACACAGTGCGCCAGACCAATATAAATACACTCGGCATATTATTCGATTACACAATAGAAACACAAAGCATTTCGCGAGAGTAAAATAATAAATTCAGAAATACATTTGTTCTGAAATGTAAAAGACAATAATGCATCGTTAAAACGCACAATTTTCCATTAAGCTGCTAATTTTGTCGGATATCTTTTTCTTCATAAGTTCATTTCTTTTTCAGTGAAAAAATCGTTCATTATAATCTCCCGAACTCGTGTTTTTAGTTTCCGGAAAATTTCTGCATTTTAACGTTGTATTACTTTATTCTGTATTTCACAAGATTTTTTTTTTTTTTTTTCACATTCCTTAAAAATATTGACAATGTTCTTATTGATAAACCAACCTATTACTTGTTGAAGTGTTTATCTCTTTTAGAAACCTGAAAGATTTATTTAAAAAAACTGATTTTGACTTTTTGTTTTCTAACTACTGTTTTGCATTTTTACCGCATTCTTGTTGTATGCTCTATTTAAATTGTTAACGTAGATTCAACAACACACTGTTAAAAATCCAGGAAGATTTTCTGGTAATTGTTACTGTAAAATGGCGGACTTAACGCATCGCTGATATTTACGGTAATTTGTACCGGAGAAATAAGCGATCCCAGCGCCAATTGGTTGCTGTGGGCCTACCGAGGAAACCGTAAAATTTTACAGTAACATTTGATTTTTACGGTAATAGTTACTGGCAACATGGATGCCAGTAACAATTACCGTAAATTTTCCGGAAAATTTTTAACAGTGCATTTGAGAATGATTCGAAACCTCTAGAACAATTTAAGCAAACATTGTTGCGCTTTGTTTCACCATGAACAAATCAATTTCGCATGTATTTAACGGTAAAAGACTCGACAGGCCCGATTATTTATTTATTTACTTTATTAGTAATGTGTTCTTAAAAAATATTAATTTAGATTGAAATACATGGAGGCCCAATTTTGTGGCTTATATAATGCAAATGTACGCTAAACAATCTTGCGTAATGGTTGAATGTTCTAAGTAACCTATCCTTATTTGTTATGCGTATTTGATAGTACACCATTTCATGAAATACGTCAGGGCGTTTCATTTCATGAGAAAATGCTATAATATTAAAGGCTTAAAAAAATCCTTTGCAGGAACTTTATTATTTAGAACTAGATAAACATTTTACTCTAAAAAATATAAAAAAATTATCTGAACTATTGTATAATAAACAACATGAATAAACAATAAATAGCACATTGATGCAATGTTTTTATGCGTTGCTCTTAAGATTTTATTATTCAAATTTTCTTTCCTTTTCCTGAATATTATGCAGTAGTCTCCGCTTAGTGCATTTTAGACACAATCATTTTGATAACAATGAACGGATCACGAAATTTGATAGATTTTCCAATCTAAGCCACACATACTGAGTTAAAAAAAAAAAAATCTTATAAGTACAACAAATTTGCATCAAAATATAAAAATGATACATAATTTAAAAAAAAAAATTCCTGAACTATTGATTGTCTACATTTTTTTCATTTATCGAGCTCGTTTATAAATTTCACATATATAATCAATGTTTTTTTTTCAACGGAGTGGTGTTGTACACTTCACGTTTCAACACTTGCAATGCATTCTTCATTGCAGCATTTGCATCCTGCAAAACGATAATGTTAACATACAGTTGAATAGAGAAAATTAGAACAGAATGATTTTTGATATCAATAAGCGCGATTGATAACATAAACCGCAATCAAATTGTGCTTAAAGTGTTGTTGAGAGTGATGAGAGGAGCTTCATCGTTCGATGGAAGTGTCGCTTGAAGTGACGTCATAAATTTAAGCTGATGTAAGGGATATTGACATTTTTTAGTCCATGTATCCAAAACTACATAATTGCACTTTTTGATCTTTTATTATTATACATTTCAAGCATTTCTTTTTCTATTGAAAGCATTTTTGTTTCTGATTAAAGTAAGTTTGAATTTATGTTGTCGTTACGCTTTGCGAGATCACTATAACTACTTTTCTATGGACAATGGTTCAAAGCAAAGATGATCTTTTTAAAGATGCGTTGCAATAGTGAAATATGTGTAGCACAAAAACGCTTTTTTTTAAACGGTTAACGTAAAATGATATAGCAGCAGCCCGTACATTATACTTTATGCATTAAGCAGTATATACTATAAGGTATGTGAATTTATAATGTGTTATGTAATGCAAGTAATTTGACACGAAATTCTTTGAACATGAAAAAAATAGTTCTTTCCCTTAGTTTCGTCTTAAACATTCTTCTCTGTATAACATCACTTAATGTGTTTGAAAAAGTAAATTGAAGTCGTACTGCTCAATGGAAAATGACTTCAAATTTCTTTACGATTGCTTAGAAACTGACTAGAAATTTAGCTTCTTGGCGCCGTATATTACATGCACAACTTCCGTGGTATGTCGAAATGACACTTTCTCCTTAACTAAAAATTCATTCAAAATAAGAAATGATAACAAAAAAACATGAATTTTAAGTTTTAACACACATACATGAGTACACGCATACCTTTCTTTTTTTCTGCCCCCCCCCCCCCACCTTCCCTTACTTTTTTCTGCAAGAGAATAAACTTATACACTGTTTTAAAAAAAATCAGAAGCGTTTCTGGAAAATAAAGGACAGCTATTGTGCAAAATTTCTCCCAATAACATACCCGGCATAAAACAGAAAAGTTTCCCGCAAAACGTCAGTTGCATTTCTAAAATTAGCAAGGAATCTCTCTGAAGAAGTCAGAAACCTTCTCAATAAAAGCCAGTCACTTTTTTCGGAATAGCAGGAATGTTCTAAGAAAGCTTTCATATGTTCATATAATAGCGACTTGGCATCATCCTGGTGTACCAGGGATGCTTCTTAAGCATTTTTGTTATTTTGGCCAACGCAAATGCAGAACTGCAAGCAAAATACCCAACACTTGAATTGCCAGCAATTCTTGCAAAGTTATGCTGTTCAGACTGTTATACACCCTCATTCGGATCTCAATCAATCCGGATGTGCGGTCATTCAGATGAAGGCGTAACACTTAATAAAAACGCCGATATATTTTGTCACTGGTAGCTGAAAATATTTTTCGCAACAGTTAAAAGTCTGCATCCATGCAACTTGTTGAAGTTCATCAGGAAATGTTTTCTCAAACATATTTGGTTTACATAGGAAACTGGTGGAAACCCGTTGTTTCCCAGAACGATGGCTGGAAATAATTTGTGATGTTTGAAATTTTCTTGCACTGTATGATTCAAAATTTTTGATCTTAGCGGCAGTTGCTTTCTTCTCTGAAAAGCATATTACATCAAACCTTCTCGTTGAAATTTTTCTAATTACATTCCAAACCTAACTTGAATATGATCCTTTCTCTTTACTTGTTTAAACACAGTAAAATCTCTTAAAATTGGATGCCAATACAACGAAGTATCCGTCTCGATGAAATAAATGTACAGTTTTAATTGGCACTTCATATTTTTAATTCCTTCACAGCAAAAGTCCTGTTATCACGACGAAACTTTGCGGCCCGTTGAAGTTCTTTGTAACGGAATTTAACTGCATTAGAATTTTACATATTGTCAAATTCTCGAAATGCGTCTTCATATTCTTCTTTTTTTCCGTCAAGGGGGAGAAAAATGACGATTCATTATCTGATAGTAAAACTGTATGGAGTGTCTTTATATCAAATTTACCTGAGTCATTTTTAAAACCAGTGTTATAGTTGGGGGAGAGGGAACGTCGTCCCCCAAAATATTTGGGCTAAAACATTCTGATTCAGTCAATCTGGAAGTTCCGTGATCGAGGTGACAGCGAAACATATAATAAAGAAGAGGAGCATATCATCGCGCTGGTAACTAAAACTATTTTTTTACGACACTCAGTGAGAAGCCTATATTCGTGCAGTAATTGAAGAAGCATTTCGCAAATATACTTTTTTTTCACAGGAAATTGGTAGAAAACCGAGAAATCGCGGAACGTTATCTGGAAATAATTTGTGACATTTCGGGACTTTTTTAGTGCTCATTGAAAAGTTATTCTAAATCACGCTGTATAGCAGCACCTCATGACTACTATTACTATTTCTTGCAGGGGTGCCATTGCAAGAAAGGCGATGGCCCACCTCCTGAAATGCTGCGGAGTACCCTCAGAACGAGAACCTCCCAAAATGAGATCAAATCTCCTTTAAAGCACCTCTTTCCTAAAAGTTTTAATGCCACAATCCTGCGCCATGTACCCCTCTCTCCTCGTAGGCTTACCTGTCTCCGTGCCTTTTGTTTTTTCCAAATCAGATCAGTTTTTCTGACACTTGAATTAGCTCTCTCTAAAATTTTTAATTTGGAATACATATACTAACTACCCTGTGCTTCACACTATATAGAGAAAAAGTTAATAACCGTAATAAAAAGACAACCGCAACTGCAAGTAGCGAATACAAAATATTCTTTTGACTCTTAGTAGATGTTCGTTTTATTTGAATTTCTATATTTAGTTATGGTTGTCTTAGCCAAGTTTTTATTTTTAAGAAGTTATTATATTTCTTTGTAATATATTTTTGGTTATGATTTTATTTAGATTTTTTAAAACTTTCAATGGGTTTTTACTTATTTGTTTATTTTTCTGTAAACGTGAAAAATTTTGCCCACTGTTTATAATTTTGTGATGCTTGAATGCAACAAACCCATTCAAAAATCAAAGTCCCATTGGAATGACAGATATTCAACTTGATAAATTTAAAGGAAAAGAAAAAAAAATGTTAAGGAATCAAAGATTTCTTAAGCAAAAATATTTGTGCATTAAGTTCTAAAATTATTACTTTTAAAGAAATATATGAACTGTCCCGTGCGGCGCAAAATGGCGGCTTTTTCAAGTAACGGTCCGTTTCTGTACTTAATTGTAAATATATCTCTGTTAAATATTACAGTCAGGCCCGTCATTTTCAAATTTTCCGGAGGAAGGGGGTGGGGGAGGAGTACTAAATGCAAATTTTATTGGAAAACAGCTAAAACCGTGGCCTCTTGTATGTAAAAGCATTAATTTCTCAAAGCTGGGGGAGGGGGATTGATCCTTTTAAATGACAGGTCTGCATAAAGTAGGTAAAACTAATTCTTCACTGTGCGCAGAAATTTAAAAATGCATTTCTGCAGACGGTCCTTTCTCTTCTCGGCATATCGACATGAGGAGGGAATGAAAAAGTGAAATTAAGTTACAAGAACGACAGTGAGCTGAACACATAATATCTATGCTCAAATTGGGACAGTTTAAAAAGGTATGTTCTTTGTAAAACAAACGAGTTAATGTCGGGTCTCGTTCACGGATTCATGCACGATGTGTAACTGTTTTGTTTCGTGAGTTGTGATAAGTGCACACCAGCTCACACCCACAACGATAGGTAGCACGCGATGGAGCGTGAATGAAAGGTCTGTTTTTGTTTTCCCTAACAGAAAGTTTTCATCGATAGTCCCTCCCAGGCAGGGTTCGAAGTTATAGCAGATGAAACTTAGGCATCATTCCCAGGTAGCGTACTTCGTTTCATACACGCTGTGACAACCATTTTGAAACGTTTATAAAACGTTTAGGCGTTACATGTGCTACTTTGGTTGGTACTCGTGTTTTTTTTTTTTTTTTTTCAGTTTGCTAAAATGTTCTACTTAGGCGTAATTTTACATAATTCGTATTGCTTATGAGGAGCTGAAAACTGCTGAATTAGCGCTTCACAAACTTTATGGAAAGCAGACCACTTTTATGGGCTATTATCCAATGCGGACCCCTATCATTGAAGAGTACAGATACTTGTAATTTCTAGGTAATTGAACATAATTACATAAACCAGTACTAATTAGAGAAGAACTTCACTATTTAAAAACAGGGAACTCACGAGTTAAAATTCAAAATTGAACTCCGAATTAATGGGAAGAGTTAGGCTGTTATAGCTGGCACAATTTTTAATTTATTGGGTTTAGTTGAGGAGTTTCTTTTCAAGACGGATTATATCCACTTTTGGAAAAAAGTTTTTTTTTTTTCGTTTTAAAAATCTCTAGTATAAGTTCTATCGACCCATTAATTTCTTTCTTCTCGAAGTGGTTTATATCTACTGTTAAAAAATGCATAAACATCTGTTTCGCCACCTAAACGGTGTCTATCCATCCCTTTATTTCTCGCCAGGTCTTTTGCAGCAAAGTGGAACTCATCCCTTATTTGCCGGTATCCAGCATTGTGCAAGTCTGTTATCAGTTAATCCGCGTCTATCAAAAAAATCCAGTTCAGAATGTATTTTTGATCAAAAGATTCCTCCAGAAAACATTTTTGATCAAGACCCCCCTCCTCCCCCGCCCCGGGTACTTTTCATCAAAAAACCGCCTTCAGAAGGCATTTCTGGTTGCCCTAGTGATATATATCCGTAATTGATATTAAGAAATGTATAATAAAAATGTGTTTATAACTAAATGGCCTACATCGACTTGATATAAATTTAATGTAATAAAATTTACGCACCTACGCAGGTACCACAAATAATTGCTTATTTAAACACACATAGCTAAAACAAACTTCATTTTGGAGTTTATCAATAGCTCATTTATGTTCTTGTGTTGTCACTTCAGTTGTGGTCTCCTGATCGGAAAGGCATCAGACTTGTAACCGAAGAGTCCCGGGTTCGATGCCAGCCGGTCGATGATCCTCCGTTTTTGTTAATGGTGACTGGGGAACAGGCTTAGAGTAATCGCCGATTACGTAATCTTAATCTGGGTAATCGATTACGTTTTTGTGTTATCGTAATCTGCCGATGGGATACTCCCGTAATCGAAATCATAATAATCAGGACTTTCATGCGTAATCGTAACTATAATCTAAGTAAAATAATCCGTAATTTCCTCCTTGTAATCGTGTAATCTTGACTTTCTAAAAGTGAAAAAAATTTAAGCCGCCCTTTTACTAATGTATGGAAAGATAACATAGTTCAATAGTAACATAGAAAACGACTTCTTTCTTTAAACGACTAGTTTCAGAGCTTCTTGGGGACGTCTTCCCAAATCCTTACAATTGATCATTCATCAGTTTCCCTTTCATCTGTCAATGTTAGGTAATCAAGCGAAGCACATTGCCGCCTCAAAATCGTATTTAAGCAGAAAAAGTACAATGATATCAAAAGTACAACTAAGTTTTGTACAACAAAAACCTTTTTTTTTTTTTTAATACTTTCATGAGAAAGTAGTTGAATGACTGAAAAAAGATTTTGTCAAAGGAAAACCGAATTCGCATTTGTGTTTCAGTGATTCTTTAAACACTGTCGCCTTTACACGTATTGCATTTATTTTAAGCTACATGTCATCTAATCTAAATTCTGGTGAATAAGATTTTTTTTTTTGTATGTTTTCAAAATATTTAATTTCTCGCATAGTTTCATCTTATATGTATGTTTACATGTTTACAACCGATATTATCTCTAATTAATGAGTATGTATGAAAGTAAAAAGTTTGCATTGATAGATTTTATAAAATTTATTTACGCTTTATTGTATCAAGGAATTAACACAAATTTTGAAATTTAATTATCTTTCTATGCCACATTTTTAAAGTGAGAAAAATTGCACTTCACTGCTGCATTAAAACTGTGACGGATAAATATTATTATAAAATACTCATTCATGCAAAAAAAAAAAAAAGCTGTATGTTTAAAAAGTGAAAATCATAGCAAAACATGTTATGCCCTATCTTATTTTTTTATGAGTGTTAAGTTGAAACGTTTTAGCACTTGTAAAGGTGCAATTTCTTTAGTAAGTGATTGATTCAAGAATGAAATTAAAGCATATGTGCAAATAGCTTATCAAATGATCATAAAATTGATCCTGTAGAGTTGTAGGGGTCTAACACTCATATGTATCCTTTTGCTAAAAATAATACTGCCCAAGTATTTTTTAATTTCTGCGTCATCTGCTCCAGTTCAACGATTGTTTAGCATTGCTGGAAATTTTTTTCACTTCTCAAAGAATGAGAGAAAAAAAAAACATTTTTGTAGTATTAATTACACATAAATGCATTTCATTCCTTTCTTTTTTCAATTTTCAATTGTTTAGTTCCGTATCTTTTATTTACACTTTCTGCATATTTTATTACATTGCAGTTTTTCTGCATAAAGAACCATACGAGATTTTTTTTTTTTTTTTAAATAACTGCGTATTAAATTAACTGATAATATACTAAATAATTGAGAATACAATGCAGAAATATACCACACAATTTTCAGAAATTATAAGTTCTAAAATGTTGTGCAGTTTAGCAGTAAGTTATAACCCTTGAGCCAGGGCTGAGGCAGAACTACTATAATGGAAAATAATAATGAACAGCGGATTCAAAAACAATATGCGCTGTGTATACATTTGAATAAGAGTGTGCCTATACCTGTACAATCATTGTAGCATTGTGTAATGTACTCAATTTGAATTTTCTAGATGTTTTTTTTTATTTTTCATATATTGCTTTTTTCCTGCAATAGCGCAATAATACAAAATAAATAATCTTTAAGTTAATACTACACGGTAGTTGAAATTATCTCTTTAATATTAAATCAAAAATCATAATTTTCAACTATCACGTTGTTGATATATAGGGGAGACCGGGGATAGTTTGCGAACTTTTTAAACTTTATTTTTTTAAAGGTTGTAAATAAAGTAGAAAATTTTTCTTTTATTGCTTGAACAATCTGTATGGTATCAGCAATAAAAACGTGTTTTTGCTTTGACTGTACTATGCTTTGTCTATTTTTTACATACATTTTTGTGAACTTTCGCAGAGTTCGCACACTTGCCCCGTCACGAGGTAAGTTGGCGAGCCGTATGGGATAAGTTAGCGTTTTGAGAAAGACTCATAAAATACACATGATGCTCCTCATGATGCCTCACATGAAAGCCTCAATGATGCTTTAAATAAGCAAATAAAATTTACCAATGAATGAAAAAAAAGCGAAACTAGTATTGTAATTGCTTTAAAATTAGGTATGTTACACCATATAAAAAGTTTAACTGATTTTAGAAGTAAATGCTGAAAAATGCAAACACTATTTGAAATGAAATATTTTATTTACATCCGTTCTTCTTTTATGTTTCTTTTGGGTTTACGTTCCGTTTTTCTTGGATTCAGAGATTTCTTGTATGTTTTGGAGCCTATTTGTGATCATTTGCATTTTTCTGCAAAGATTCTTTCTTCCAGAAGAACCTTTTTGACTGGAGTATTAAAGAGTACTGCTGTAGACTTCTTTCGTTTCCATCCGTTTTTTTGATCTGACCCTCTCCAGCTCAGGATAAGGTCGTATATGATCTGGAGTAATGCTCAGAGACGTATGTGGGTTTAGCAGAGACGTAGCGCTATCCTCAGTAAAAAACTCTAGATCTGAATTATTGAATGAAGTAGCAACTGAATCTACTCTAGGACACTTATACATCCAGTTTTATTACTTTCTTCCAACATGGTTGCTGCTGGGACAAACAGATTCACTCATAGAACCAGTAGATTGGGAGTCTGACCGATCAGTGATATAACTTGGCATGAAGAATTATTGAATGAAGTAGCAACTGAATCTACTCTAGGACACTTATACATTCAGTTTTATTTCTTTCTTCCAACATGGTTGTTGCTGGGACAAACAGATTCACTCATAGAACCAGTAGATTGGGAGTCTGACCGATCAGTGATATAACTTGGCATGAAGAATTATTGAATGAAGTAGCAACTGAATCTACTCTAGGACACTTATACATTCAGTTTTATTACTTTCTTCCAACATGGTTGCTGCTGGGACAAACAGATTCACTCATAGAACCAGTAGATTGGGAGTCTGACCGATCAGTGATATAACTTGGCATGAAGAATTATTGAATGAAGTAACAACTGAATCCACTCTAGGACACTTATACATCCAGTTTTATTACTTTCTTCCAACATGGTTGCTGCTGGGACAAACAGATTCACTCATAGAACCAGTAGATTGGGAGTCTGACCGATCAGTGATATAACTTGGCATGAAGAATTATTGAATGAAGTAGCAACTGAATCTACTCTAGGACACTTATACATTCAGTTTTATTTCTTTCTTCCAACATGGTTGTTGCTGGGACAAACAGATTCACTCATAGAACCAGTAGATTGGGAGTCTGACCGATCAGTGATATAACTTGGCATGAAGAATTATTGAATGAAGTAGCAACTGAATCTACTCTAGGACACTTATACATTCAGTTTTATTACTTTCTTCCAACATGGTTGCTGCTGGGACAAACAGATTCACTCATAGAACCAGTAGATTGGGAGTCTGACCGATCAGTGATATAACTTGGCATGAAGAATTATTGAATGAAGTAACAACTGAATCTACTCTAGGACACTTATACATCCAGTTTTATTACTTTCTTAAAACATGGTTGCTGCTGGGACAAACAGATTCACTCATAGAACCAGTAGATTGGGAGTCTGACCGATCAGTGATATAACTTGGCATGAAGAATTATTGAATGAAGTAACAACTGAATCCACTCTAGGACACTTATACATCCCGTTTTATTACTTTCTTCCAACATGGTTGCTGCTGGGACAAACAGATTCACTCATAGATCCAGTAGATTGGGAGTCTGACCGATCAGTGATATAACTTGGCATGAAGAATTATTGAATGAAGTAGCAACTGAATCTACTCTAGGACACTTATACATTCAGTTTTATTACTTTCTTCCAACATGGTTGCTGCTGGGACAAACAGATTCACTCATAGAACCAGTAGATTGGGAGTCTGACCGATCAGTGATATAACTTGGCATGAAGAATTATTGAATGAAGTAGCAACTGAATCTACTCTAGGACACTTATACATCCAGTTTTATTACTTTCTTCCAACATGGTTGCTGCTGGGACAAACAGATTCACTCATAGAACCAGTAGATTGGGAGTCTGACCGATCAGTGATATAACTTGGCATGAAGAATTATTGAATGAAGTAGCAACTGAATCTACTCTAGGACACTTATACATTCAGTTTTATTTCTTTCTTCCAACATGGTTGTTGCTGGGACAAACAGATTCACTCATAGAACCAGTAGATTGGGAGTCTGACCGATCAGTGATATAACTTGGCATGAAGAATTATTGAATGAAGTAGCAACTGAATCTACTCTAGGACACTTATACATTCAGTTTTATTACTTTCTTCCAACATGGTTGCTGCTGGGACAAACAGATTCACTCATAGAACCAGTAGATTGGGAGTCTGACCGATCAGTGATATAACTTGGCATGAAGAATTATTGAATGAAGTAACAACTGAATCCACTCTAGGACACTTATACATCCAGTTTTATTACTTTCTTCCAACATGGTTGCTGCTGGGACAAACAGATTCACTCATAGAACCAGTAGATTGGGAGTCTGACCGATCAGTGATATAACTTGGCATGAAGAATTATTGAATGAAGTAGCAACTGAATCTACTCTAGGACACTTATACATTCAGTTTTATTTCTTTCTTCCAACATGGTTGTTGCTGGGACAAACAGATTCACTCATAGAACCAGTAGATTGGGAGTCTGACCGATCAGTGATATAACTTGGCATGAAGAATTATTGAATGAAGTAGCAACTGAATCTACTCTAGGACACTTATACATTCAGTTTTATTACTTTCTTCCAACATGGTTGCTGCTGGGACAAACAGATTCACTCATAGAACCAGTAGATTGGGAGTCTGACCGATCAGTGATATAACTTGGCATGAAGAATTATTGAATGAAGTAACAACTGAATCTACTCTAGGACACTTATACATCCAGTTTTATTACTTTCTTAAAACATGGTTGCTGCTGGGACAAACAGATTCACTCATAGAACCAGTAGATTGGGAGTCTGACCGATCAGTGATATAACTTGGCATGAAGAATTATTGAATGAAGTAACAACTGAATCCACTCTAGGACACTTATACATCCCGTTTTATTACTTTCTTCCAACATGGTTGCTGCTGGGACAAACAGATTCACTCATAGATCCAGTAGATTGGGAGTCTGACCGATCAGTGATATAACTTGGCATGAAGAATTATTGAATGAAGTAGCAACTGAATCTACTCTAGGACACTTATACATTCAGTTTTATTACTTTCTTCCAACATGGTTGCTGCTGGGACAAACAGATTCACTCATAGATCCAGTAGATTGGGAATCTGACCGATCAGTGATATAACTTGACATGAAGTCACAGTCTTGAAAAATGTTTGAATTGCAGGGAAACACACCAGTTCTTTTGAAACCATTCATAATAGCTTTGGGGCTTGCTTCTTGTGGAAAAGCAACTGTTACCACCGTTGGTACGTCGTTAATCGTCATTGGTTTTCTTGGATTATTCACCATCCAAAAATCACAGGCGGAATTAACGTAATTTTTCAATTACCATGTAGACTCTTATCAAGAGGCAGCAACTTACGGCTATAATGTGGTGGGGAAAGAGAGTAGTGTTATTATTATCTTTTGTAGTGTAGTAGTTTCCTTACAAAAATCAAGCCCTTCTATTGAAGTGGGAGTCCTAAATGTCTAATTAGAGAATCAGAGGGTTTTTTTTGAACATCTAATGCTGTTAGTAAAATCCTTTAAGAAATCTGGAAACCTTTCAGCTGTTATCCACCCACTAAGGAATGCACCATACATGCAGCATTACATCTGGTGCGGCTTTTCCGTTATTGTTTTTTCTCTTGTATTTTCTGATTTCCGGAAAGAAGAGCACGTATGTTGGCAATTGTATAAGCATGTGTATAAGAAACGATAAGCACAAGAATAGTGTAACTAATGCAATTATTTCATTAAATTGACAATTTTCAGAATTTAAATTTCAATCGTTTAATGTTTTGACTCTATAAACTTAACTTGGAGCAAAAATGCGAATTCGCACACTTACCTCGAAAAAGGTTTGCCTATATTAGCCCCAAATCGCCATATTGAAATCAAGTTACAGTGGTTCAAAAATGGTTTCATAAAATAATCCGATTAAGACGTCATTTGTTGCGTAGAAGCATGGGCTATTCAATATTAATAAGTTTTAGTAAATTACTCTACTATTCTATGTTTTATAAGAAAATAACTAAAGATGAAAAAAAATACTTAACACTGAAAAAACATCTTTCTTTCGTGCAACACGTTTGGTTTGGCAGATTTCACTGAAAATATACTGACAGTAGCGAGGCATCCTCGTGGTTATATGATAGCTCACTCAGAGCTGTCAAGCGAAAAACGAGAAAAACATTTAACATTCGCACACTTACCCCTTCGCATACTAGCTCCGGTTTCCCCTAATTGAAAGAAAAAAAAAAATCAAGTTCTGTCATCAAAAGCTGGGGTTAGGGAGGGTATCATCGTAAACTTTTTGGAAATGATCCTGATTTTCTTTCAGAAATAAAACAAAAGAATTAACGGGGGGGGGGAGTTAAGGACAGGTTCCAGTGGGATCATATACACATTTGTTTATTTCTGTCCTTCAAAAGATAAATAGAAATAACATTAATAACATAAAAATAAAAAGTAGTTGCAAAGCAGGAGATATGAAAAGTGTAGGAGGGGGGGGAGGGGCTAGTGGATATATAAATAATTGCTTTCCAATTTAAATGTCCTGTAATTTATTTACTCTCTGTAGTGTCATGTGAATTTCAGCTGTGAGAATTATTCTTTAATTATTTCATTCAGTTTTACACACTTTCTAAACTATTTGTTTTTACTCTGTACACTTTCATACTGCAGTTCTAAAATAATGTTTGCAGCAAATTACGTTCATTAACTGTTCATAAACTTATTCACCATAGTTTCTTGTTGAAGGTATGCTTAAAAAAATTACTTCGAAAAATATTTTTTCCGCCGATTAATTGACAAAATTTGACCGATTGTAAATAATCGGCAAAGTGACCGATTAATTAATCGCTACTTCCGCTATCCCTACTAGGCATCATTTAAAAAGCTGCAGTGTTGTCTCTAAATTTACCGAATAAAGTAAATTTTTGAGAGCTCCTAACGACCTCCCTTTCGCTTTGTTGAACTACAAAGGAAATCGGTTTTTGGGCTTGCTGCAAGTTATTTCACCGATTCATTAATGTTCCATTCTTCGGAGAACGGTTATAGGCAGGTAAAGAGCAAGCGGTAAGTACATTCTGCCGATAATAATGTAGCGATAAAAGCAGTTACTGCTAATTTCCTCTGATTAAAAAAAAGAAAAAAAGTGCTTTTTCTTTTGCGGCGACCACATGCTTTTGCCATAAAACTGAAGTAATTTAAACTTTAAAAATGCAAAAAAAAAAAAAAAAAGTCGAAAAATTTGCAGATATTGCCACGGCTGCTCACGGCAGAATTGATTCTATAAATATGACAATACATATTCAAATTGGCTAATATTTATTGAAAATTCCAGAAGTATATGAGCTTGCTTTTTTGCTTACAACATCGACTTTCTTTCTTCACAAACATCGACTCTCTTTCTCAATCAGCTGAGGCTGCAAATTGTTTTAAATATGTCTTTTTAACATTTAAAACTGATTTCTGTGAACGAAATGCGTCTTTTTTTTTTTTTTTTTTGTGTGTGTGTGTGTGTGTGTATGTAAAAAGAGAACAGAAAATGAATGCAAAAGCGAGATCGAATTTATTTTCTTTAATTGTTAAGTGCTATATTTGCATACATTCCAAAAGCTAATGGATTTTAGAAGAAAATCAATTCTCCCCTCCCCCCCCCTGCTTAAGCGCGCAAAGGTTCAAGAAGAAAATTATCGTTTTGAATACAAGCAAATGTCCCATTTTATAAAATTGTGATCGTGAATAGGTAATTATTAAATGAATTATTTAATGTAATAACAATTTCTATTCAAAAATACTCTAAACAGTCATTGTTCCTTAACAAAATGAGTTTCCTTTTCAATCGTTGCTAAAGGGGAAAAGAGAATTGCATTTCAGTAAATTATTTATATTGAACATGAATTAGATTGCATATAGTTCTGCATGAAAACTAAAGTGATTTGAGTTCACTTTCCTTTGAAATTGAATCATTCAATTTCTTACGTCAGTCAATGAAATCCTTTTCATTTTTTTTTCTATAACTGTTTTAAAATATTTTTTAAAACGAAAATAAAATGACTAAATATCAGTAATATTTTTTGGTGCTAAGAATTTTTAGTGCTAGTGGCTTCTTGAAAGCAAAAAAATGCTTGAATTTCTCTCGTGGACGCTGCTGCTAAAATTTTTTGAATTGCTAAAAAAAACAAGCCTTTAATAGACAAATTAATTTTTAGGTCAACATTTAGAAAAACACTAGATCCAGGAGTGAAAAATATTGCAAAGAAAAGTCTTTTCGATTCAAAAAGAAGAAAGTTTCACTTTTACACTTGATATAAAATCAGGGCTCATAAAACGGTCTGTCAAACCGATAATAATAGAGAGAATGCTCTGCAAACTTTTGCGACCTGCCCTGGTGGAAGCAAAAATAAAGAAAGTAGCAGACATTAGAAAACTGATGCATTTCGAGTTTAAATATCACAAACAAAACAAAAATGGAACGCTCGAAAATCTTTAAAACTGGTGGCTATTTAATTATTTGGAAACAACAAAGATTCAAATTTCAAATATATTAGGAGAAATACCAAAAACAACTTTTTAGGACTTTACACTGATATGAGTTTGAAGGAAAAATAGGTTATTATAGGAGAACTAGTCACTAACACGGCCAGGATTATCTTCTGTTTTTTTTTTTTTCAAATCAAAACGGCTGACGGGTGAATAAACTACAAAATTAGAATTGGCAATAAGATTAAAACTAAGGCCTCTGTGTAAGGAGGTAGGGGATGCTCTTAACCTCAAATCCTCCTCCCTCCCCTCGGTGCTCCACTGTGACTAGTTATTGATTTCTTTTATTTACAAAAGGCATTTTTTTTAAATAGCAGATATCTGTATTTAATTAAGATGAAAGGTTTTTTTTTTATTTCAAGCAGAAAAAAGGTTTTTTTTTAATTTTCTTCTCATTTTTTTCCCTGTTTATTCACGTTTATAAAATTAATATTCACTGTCGACATTGCTTGATTTAAATTAGTTATTGAAAAAAAAAAAAAATTAACAAGCCAGCCGTTTGTGAAAAAACCTTACATACGGGAAAGAACGCGAATTTTATTTTTTGATTAAACATTGAAAATAATTTAACTACCAGTATTCTCAAAATGAACAGGATTTTCAAAAAGCATTTGACTGTCATGGCGACGATACCCTAAAGATGCACTGCTTAATACTACTAAATACTTTCGCACGTTATTAAATTTTATGTATCTGGTGACTTTTAAACTTAAATGGATATTTAAATTTCGATTAAGACGATGAAATATGGAACCAGACAGTTAAATACTATCTTTAAAGAAGGGCTGCACGGCTGCTGTATAACAAGGTTTGATCGGAAAAAAAATAAAAGGAACCTCTGTTTCCGAACAGATCTGTTTCTTTGTTCACTGTAACAACACGAATGGGAAATCCAGTCTCTTCCAAAAAATTCGTGACTTTTTTTTCTTTCAACTAGCCTCTTTTTTTTTCGGTTGCGGAAAAAACATCAATGAGTAGTTTGGCAACAATGACATTGTAGTTGACGTGATAACATAGCACTTATTTAAGGAGTCTTAACTCCCACCTACTAACGCATACCATCAATTACTTGTGGGAGTTAGCTTCTTTTCCTTAAAGTAGATGTTCCAAGTAGGGACTTTTAGGAAGAATATAGTTCATCCCCAACGAGTAAAAAAAAAAAATGGTTGGCGAATGCTTAATATCTGGCTCTACAAGAAATTTATTCTTTTTGCTAAGCATCGCCGCAACCATCAATTTCTGTCAAAGAAACAAAGATCCATCCATCTCTGCAATCCAGTGCCGCCAACTGGTCTGCACTGCCCGAATTCTCTACTCACTCTGTCAAAGGTCAAAACGAGGCTCCGCCCTTCTAGCTAGCTCTAGGCCAATTGGCAAATGGCCCGTCCCCCCGCGACTCACACCTTTCTCCTGCCATCATTCGACCCCTCGTTCAGTTGCTCATTGGTGGAGAAGCACCGACCACTGCTGCCATCTGGTTGCGAGCGCAACTCGGTTTGTTTCGATTTTCACTTTCAAACGCGGTTTTTCTTTCCACTCCAACCATTCGCTCCATTTCAAGGATGAAAGATTCGATAACGAATGGTTCAAAAAGAAGAGTCGCGCTTGAAGTGAGAATGAATCATCACCTCCAAATCATGTTTTTGAACCTAAACAGATATATTTCGGCCAGTGCTGGCTTCTATGTTAGGCAACTGGATAGGTGGAAAATTTTGCGATGTCATAATTCATAAGAGAAATTTAAAAGCTATCTTTAAAAAAAAAAAATTAAATATATGTTTTTCGCACTTTTTAGCGGAAACCAATGAGCAATTTTGTGCTATAAAGCTAAAATAAATAAATGACAAAAATGAAAAAAAAAAAAGAAAAGAAAGAAAAACAGAAAATTTGCAGTTTCACGGCAGAGTAACTGCGACGATGCAAAATCGAAATAATATTTATAGGATAACTAATTTCTGAGCTTCCTCAAACGTTTAAGCAAAGCTCTGTTTTTTCGAAAAAACGTCAGATAAACTTAATCTAACAGCACCTTCCAAAAAAGCGTGGTGAACGAACAAAGGCATAAAAAGTCGACGGGAAAACCGGCCTTTTGGGCTTGTGATAAAAATTTCCACCAAAGAAAAGACAGCAGAAATATGCGAAAAAATACAGGATGGTTACTATATTTAAAAAATCGGGATTCAGAAATGGGGCACGAAAGAAAAACTAGAATGAAATATTCACGAATATGCAAACGTGCAAAGAATCGAATTTCCATGCTCCTTTCCAGTAATAAGTGATGAAAATGTGAATAAATCTCTGTTCTTACTCAGTGTTTATCATGTGCAGTATAGTTTAAATATGCTACATGCTAACATTAAGCAAAATATTTTTCGAAAATAACGTTAACATCGCGGCTCAGTTCCTACGTTTATTATCAACTTGATGTGAATTTTACTTATTAGGCATAATACAGGATATTTAGGTATGAAAATTAATTCTGAAGACTAGAGGGCATCGTTTGTTAGTATTTAAGAACTGTTTAATGTTTTTCTTACGGTCAAAAAAAAAAAAAAATCTTGCTTTAAAAGTTTTATTGACAAAAGCCCAAAACATATTCAGCATGATAAGCTATGTACATATGTCAGTAGCACAAACATATTTTACCTTCGCAGGGGGGGGGGGGGAAGAAGTGTCATGAGTCAAAACGGCACCCACATGCATAAAAATATTGACAATATGTCTAAACCCAAGGGACTCTGGCGAAAACTTTCCTTAAACCCTAAATAAGGTTCTTTTCATTCAAGGTTAACGGCTTGACCTCAAGCTTATGTTGCCAATCCTAGTATGGTAATGTGCATGCATGAATGAATTATTATGAATGAAAATATAGATGTTTATGTATTTATAATTAGCTTCTTTCTCATTAAAAAAAAACTTCAAAGCAAACTGATAATGGTAACTAAAGATGCACCGATTAATCGGTCACTACTTTCCCCATTATTTGTAATCGACCTGTTTTCACTAATTAATCAGCCGAAAATTTGCTTTAATAAAAATTACTTCAAGTTTGGCCAATACTAGAAATATGCTGACAATAAATAAGTGTAACATTCAGCAACAAAAATTTGCAAGTAATTATAAATTTATAAATTTAAAAACAAATAAAAAAAAAGACAGAACTTAAATAAAAATTTTTACGTATTTTTTGAAGAAAAAAATTCGAAAATAGAGAAAAAATAAATCATCGCTCAAAGAAAAAAAAAACTATTAACTTATCCTGAAGAGACAACATAGTAATTAATGAAAAATGCTGATAGAAAAATTGCAGCATTAAATATATAATAGGCATTGGCCGATTATCTTCTGAAGATTAATGGGTAATCGACTAATTTACTTATCGATGCATCCCTAATGGTCATAATGACAATTTAAAAAATATCTGGCATCCAGCCCCAGACATTTGTTTGAATTTCAACACCTTGAATTCAAATTATGTTTTTCACAAACACGAGTTGCGATTGCAGCCTATTCATTGAGTTTTTTATTTCAACAAATGGCTCCTATCGCAATTATAATTATGAGAGATATAATTTGAATTCAAGACTTCAAGATTCAATCGAATGCCCGGGGTTGGATGCTAGACGTCGTGCGCTGGATGCTGTTTTTGTCTAATGGGGATTCTGTAAACTGGAGAGGGTCAAGTGCAAATAAAGTTGATTCCGAGGAACTTGGACACCACCACCTAGGAAGAGCACCCGCGCGTGGAGACTGGTGGATTTCAAAAGTGACCCCTATCGCAATTATAATTATGAAAGATATAATTTGAATTCAAGACTTCAAGATTCAATCGAATGCCCGGGGTTGGATACTAGACGTAGTGCGCTGGATGCTGTTTTTGTCTAATGGGGATTCTGTAAACTGGAGAGGGTCAAGTGCAAATAAAGTTGATTCCGAGGAACTTGGACACCACCACCTAGGAAGAGCACCCGCGCGTGGAGACTGGTGGATTTCAAAAATGATCCCGAGCGGCAACTTCAATCAAGTGAGGGCAATTAGCAATTTCCATGAAAAGTTCCGGTCCTAGGAAGGCATTCATTGAAAAGTTTTTCGAAATCACGCTGTATAGCAGCACCTACCAGGGCTATAGCTCAATAATAATAAAAAAAATAGTATCAATAAATAAATAAGTAAATACGTAATGTATTCAATAAGATACCGCCCATTACCAAGGGCTAAGGCAGAAATACATGAAATACACCGCCAGCTCAGTCATTTCCAGCCGAGGACTGCAGTTTCGTGCTTATTAGCACTCATCAACCCGGCATAGGAAAGTGACTGAGCTGGAGATGGAAAAACCTCTTAAGGAAGCCAAGAGTGCCAAACAAACTGGTAGCTAATATAGAATTAGCTCAGACCAGACCTACTTTCGTATGCCGGGCTGATGAGTGCTAATAAGCACGAAACTGCAGTCCTCGGCTGGAAATGACTGAGCTGGCGGTGTATTTCATGTAAATACGTAATGTATTCATAAAACAAAATAAATGAATAAATCAAATGATAATTTATGAACAAATAAATAGTCCGTTTTAAGTATAAATCGGTAAAAACTAGTCTTCTAAAAGAGGAGTCAAATGATAAACGTTGCAAACTTTTTTTTTTCCAAAAAGGATTTGCTTAAAGAGCAGATGTATGAGGAGCGAAAAAGGCAGCTGAGCAGTTAACGAAGGAGTGAATCAACATTTTTCAGGCTTCAACTCACGCGGTAGCATGAAAATCGCCAAATGGAACTACGAATAGGACCATTTATGCAATGTTGGATGCTAAACTAAAAGGTTAACAAAAAGTTCATCCAGAATTAAACGATTCTCCCTTCCTCCTTCATGTTAGCAAAGGACCCACAGTGTGTTCAAACACTTTGAATAAAATGTAAACGATTTCAGTTGTCTTTTCAATTCATTAAAAATTTAGAGTAAATATTTGAACTGCTACTTCTTTTCATTGCTTGTGAAATTAATTCGAAGCTAGAGATTGCAATACCGGACCAAATATGCAATACCGGCATTCGGTATTTTTAAAACGTGATACCGGAATACCGGTATTTGGAATTTCTCAAGAAATGACCAGAAAAATACTGTTTCTTTTCCATATTCCATAATTTTGTGCAAAATGTTCATTATTTAAGAAAACTCTTTGTGAACAAATATAAAATGAAGGAACAAATGTTGTAATAAGAAATCAATGAAAATAAGAAACATAATATTGAATTGTCACTAAGCCAGGACAACTTTTAGTGAACCGATTTTCTGAGGTTGAAAATAATCTTTCTAATTTCCTGCTGGTCGGTGGTACTGTAAATAATGTGGGTGTTTCTTTCTATAATGTGCTGTTTTTTGTTGTTGTTGCTTATGCACCCAGTTGTAATTTCTCTTCGGGGGAGACAATTCTTTTTTAATATTAACATGATCTTCAACAATTTTCTCTTGATCAGGATAGGCTTGTGTTTGGGTTTTGTAAACCCTTTGGTTTGATATTTTTGATGAACTTAACTAACTTGATTTTTTTCGTTAGTTTCTGTTTATCGCTTTCTTAGCATTTTTTTTTTTTAATTATGTAAATATCTGAAAATATGTTCCGGAGTTGATTATGCCTTTCCTGTTTTTGAGGTACTATACAATTGTTAAGTGTCATCTCGCCAAGTATACAGCTAATAGCGAGAGAGAACAGCACTCCAATACCGGTGACATTTATCACATTAAAAAGGAAAGGTTTTTCTCAAAATTCAGTGCAGATCAGTCAAATAATAAAAAATATGTGTCATAAAACATTTTTGCAACTGATGGTTGGAATATATTATTCGTAGCTCAAATATATTTATAATTGCACTTGAAATTAACTTTTACTAAAGGGCTAGTGAGCAATCAAGGATATTTAGAAATAAAAACATGGTGCACATAAAGGCGCGAAAAACCTTCATCCATTGATATTCTATTAATTCGTGCTTTTGAAGCCAAAATGTTACATCAATAGATTGTCTTTGATAATGTTTCATTGAAAGAGATACGTACCTTTAAAATAACAAAAGGTATCTAATAAGTTAAATCGAAAACTTTTTAATGGAAAGATATTTGTTATTTTTAGTTAATACCGAAAATACCGGTATTTTTAATCAGCAAATACCGGTATTGCAAAAATGCAAAATAGCTCGAAATACTGGTATTAGGTATTCCAGTATACCGGTATTGCAATCACTATTCGAAACTTTTATACCCTATTAAGTGCCTTATTCCTGGCCGATTCGGTGCTTTTTATTGACACTAAAGCAGTTTCAGAATTTTTTCGTGCCTTGAAACTGCAGGCTCGTGTATTGGGGGGGGGGGGCATTTTCCAGCAGGACACCCCCCTCCTAAAATGGTAGTCTGCATCTGCCCCTTGATGTCAACTAAAAATTATCGCAAATTACATTGAATTTGTGGAATGTGATGTGATTTACACAGCCAGAATTTACTTTCGGTATTAGTCGGTATTCGCTGCTCCCCTGACTAAGGTTATATGGAATTTTGTGTTAACAAAAATAGAGGTTGATGCCACATCTTATTATCAAGGCAATTTTGCTGGATTGTCGATAATGCCCTTATGAGTTTTTCGAGGATTATTTACAATTTTGTAAAAATATAAATGAATTGAAATCTTTTTATCTTTTTTAATAATTAGTTTTTTTTTTCAATTCATTTGAAAGAGTGTGCTTTCTACGCAAATATATGCACTTTATTTTTGGCTTTTAATTGCGATATATTCGAATAGAAGAAAACTTTAGAGGCATGCAGTGAGAAGCAAAGGGATGCAAATGGACATTTTCAAGTTTTGAGTAAAACGCATTTTAAGTTCCGGTCCTAGGAAAGCTTTCATTGAAAAGTGTTTCTAAATCACCCTGTAATCAGCACCTACCAGGGCTACTAGTACTATCTCTTGCTCCAAGACAGAGAAGAGGTTCACCCCAACGGTTTATACTGGTTATCTCCAAATATTTAATATTTCCACTTTACAATCCTTTACTTCTCACTGCCTCATATATGTTGTTGTTGCGCGCTCCTATTGGCTAGCAGCGTTAGACCAGAGTGCTAGACCTTATGTATCATAATATGAAGTAACAGCCTATCAAAAAAAAAAAAAAAAAGGAACAAATATATATAATTGAAAAGAAATGATTTGTACATGTTTTGGGCGTGACCGTCACACGGCACGTCACGCCTGCAACACGTACAAATCATTATTTTTTAATCACAAGAAAGCTTTTCAGAAAGCTGATACTTTAAATTATACTACATAATCGCTCCTTATGTTCGTATGTATCACAAATAAAATTTCAGAAATAAAGTGCAAATATAGGGGAGGGTGGTCTAAAGCGGGTAGGCATTCGTATGCCAGCGCATGGTGTGCAAGCTGCGATGTATACGTATGTCGTGTTTACCCAAGCACCCCCGAGTTTCAATCAGTTCCAGCGAAGCAGCAGTGAAGAGGCATTATGTAAACATGCTTAAAATAAGAAAAATGATACATATTTAAAAACTAACTATTGACGTGTTACTTGTGATTAGTCGAAGGCTAGTTTATTTTTTTAAATGTCAATAAAATACTACGTTAAGTAATATGCAGAATAACGTGTAAATATAAATATTACGTTATTCTGACGCCATCCATCACCTACAAACTACGATGGTTATTTTGTTTCTTCCTTTTTGAAATTTAAGGTTATAATTATTGAAATAAAAAACGTGCCTTCGGTCAAAGCGAATATAAGACTTAATATTTATTTATAATTTCTCGACACATGTGCTCACTTAGATTTTCTATTTCAATGGGATAAGTATAACTTAAAAAGGTTGTTTTTTATGATAGCAGTTAGTTAGTTTATTAATTTAATCAGCTATCTCTTTATGTTTTATTAACAAATGTGCTGACTTAGATTTTCAATTTAAATTGGATAAGTATAACATTTTTATATTTTTTAATAATGGCTGTTAACTAGTCAATTAATTTAATCATTTATAACTTCATATTTGATTGGCAAATGTACCAAATTAAAATTAGTTAAACTTACCCGCTTTACCCGAACGGCTTACCCGCTTTAGGCCCCCTAGTAGGGCAAAGCGGCTGTTTCAAGTGTTTGTAATGCTTGACAATTAATAAATATTGGGTTTGAAATAATGCAAAATCACTTTTTATTTTAAAGTTCACGAACCCTGCTAGGATATAAAAACGAAATTGTGTGTATTAAAAATCCAAAAACTACAACTGTCAATCGTTCTTCGTTAACCTATACCCGCTTTGGGTCACCCTCATAAATGGGTCACCATACATTGGGTCATCATATGTAAAAATGTCTCATTTGTGCAAATGGTTTGAGCGTTTTATTAAAATTTAATTTTAACAGATCAAACTGAAGTTCCACTGACACAGATGACTAATGTTTTTTTTTTTCTCTTTTCTTTCAGGAGCTGCGTTGGAGAGTTATATCAGAAGATAGAAACCTATTCTGTACTGAGATGGGAAACTCGAGCTTAGTTATGCGTTGACCTCGGACGTTATTTTCTCAGAATTTGTTTGAAAATACTAAATAATTTTTGTTTATGTTTTTATAAATGTCCTGATAATTTCACTCCACTTGTGTGGTGTAGATACATTTAGAGCTTATATACAATATTGTAAGAATATTTACTGAAAAAATGATATCCGGGATTTTCTGTCAAAAAAGAATTTAGAGTGTATTAAATGGCAAAATATGTTTATAGAAATTGAAAAGAAGCTAACATTTCAGTCTAAATTTATTAGCACATTAAGCAGAAACTGATTTTTTTCGTAATTAAAATATATGTAGATATGCTGAATATAAAAATTATGGAGGGTTAATAAATCAATCATCCATGTTTAAATTTGCTACACTGTTAAAAATTCCGGAAGATTTTCTGGTAATTGTTACTGTAAAACGGCGGAATTAACGCATCGCTGCTTTTTACGGTAATTTATACCGGAAAAATAAGCGATCCCAGCTCCAATTGGTTGCTGTGGCTTACCGAGGAAACCGTAAAATTTTACAGTAACATTTGATTTTTACGGTAATAGTTACTGGCAACATGGATGCCAATAACAATTACCGTAAATTTTCCGGAAAATTTTTAACAGTGTATAATTTAAGTTCAAATGCTTGTAAATATTTTCTTAGCTTTTGGAATAATTACAAAGTAATTACATCTCTTCCCGATTACTCTAGCCAACTTTTAAAAAGTTAACTTTAAAATGTATACATAAATAAATAAAATAAATAAGTAATAAATGGGCTGTTGATTTAAATGACATGAATGGACGAATTCTTGAACGAACGCAGAAGAGCCTTTGACAGTGTCCTTTTGTTAGTTTATCAGAAAATCATAGGATTGTATAATAATGAAAAAAATCTAAATGAGTGGCAATCAAAAGAGCATGTTTAAACACAGCATAAGAGCGTAATTAAAACAATTTTTTGGACGCATAAATTATTTGCCCTCGTGTCTCCGTTACCGAAATGCAAAGACTTGAAGCCTGCCAAAATTTTAAGAAAAGTCGTCAAACTCAACGAGTTTCGGAGCGTGAGACATTTTTCTCGCGCTTTGTAGATGCATGTCCTGACATATGCTAACGGGAAATCATCCGCAAGAAATTGGTACCTTAAATTTCTCGCCAAGTCAAACTTGGCACTTTTTTAAAATTCCGAAATACTTTAGGACCTTGTTTCTCTATAATGGGAGCACGAGGGAAAATAACTTTTGCGTCAAAAAATGTCTCAGTATAATACACTCTTTCGAATGCTACCTATATATTTTTTCGATCAGTACACTATTCGTGTGCTTCCCTTGTTGGTATGATTAAAGAAATTTGATTACATACTTGGGCTGGTTCAAATTTGAAGATGTTCGTTCTTTGTAATGCTGAGTATAAACACATTAAAATTGAGTTGATTGTGCGAAGCTCTTTGTTTTTATTTTGTCTAGTTATTTCTAGAAACTTCTAAAGAGAAGATTAATTTAATTCAATCATTTATGCGGAGAAAAAGACAAAAATAATGTATTTTAATGCAGAAACAACAAATCTATGTATCATTCGTATTAATGTCAGTTAGTGCTAAGGAAAACAGAATTTTACTATTTCAATTTTTATCCTTCCCATTCTTTTGGATGAATTGAGAGAAGTTTGTGCATTGTCAACCTCCCCCCAGTCTCTGAGAGTAACTGGGCAGGAAAAAGTTGACTTTCTGACTTGGAGCATAAATTTCCATTTAACCCAGCTTCTTTCCATTTTCCCCACAAACTAAGGGGTACATCAAAATTCTTAATTTATTTCCCCATAATGTTGATGTAGATAATCGCTCTATACTCTATCATTTTAGAAGTTTAAGACGCTCTACGCCAACAAGTAGTCAAACTGTGGCCGGTAGAACGCATGTGACTCGATGAATCTTCCAAACATTCTTACGGAACAATTCTTACAAAATTTAAATTATGCGCTGAATTATGCAAAAGTTACACAAGTTCAATTTTCATCAAAATTTAATCTTTCGAAAAAATAGGAAGAATGACAGACTTAGTTGTTTCTATTTACTACAGAGTACAGTTTTTATAGAAAAGGGAAACACCTCAATTTCACATCAAAACTAGCTGGGAAGATGAAATTCACGAATAAATGTTTTTAGTAACCGTTCACGTGAACTAGTAAAACTAGGTGAAACCATCGACGTCGCATTTGTAGACACGTTGGAGATGAAAATGTAAGATCACTAAACTTTAAAAAGCTATTTTATCAGAGTGTGATCTTCAAACAAGGATGATGCCTATAGAATTGTTTGAAATCACGTGGAACAGGGCTGTCCAACTGGCGGCCCGAGGGCCCGCCAACACATATTGTGCGGCCCGCCAACTTCTTATTCAGCATATTTCGTTTTTCGACATTTTTTGATATCAAGAAGCATCCGAGACTACCATTCTTGGTCAAACCGGAGTTCCCGAAATTTCCTCTTGATCGCTCTTTTACTCCTTTAATTGCATTGGGAGAAAAAGGTACAGGACATCTACAGGCCAAGGTCAATCAGTTCTACCCTGCACACTGGTGTTCAAACGAATTCCTAGAAATAGTATTGCCTCGCGTTGGCAGGGGGAGACAGGGAATGAAGAGCGAAACATTTCAGATGAGCAAAACCTGCCTGCAATTGGTTAAAAATAAAGACCCCCTTGACTGACTCTACGGCCTTTGTTGATTTCGAAATTGAAAGGTTTGGAAGAGCATATTTATGCGAAAGTGCTTTTTCGGCGATGAACTTCATCAAAAATCGTCATAGGAGCTCTCTCTCCGACAGTTCATTGTTAGATTTTCTTCAGCTGGCAACGACAAACATCGATGTTGACATTCCTGCCCTTGTAAAGAAGGCGGATCAGCCTCAGTTTTCGCATTAAAATGTAAGCAAATTGTTCTAGAATGTTACATTGTCCTGTTACATTGTTTTATAATTAATAATTCAACTATGAATTGTTATTGTATAAGAGGTAAGAGATTATTGATCAACTTTTTCAAACTGCGGCCCGCCAGGTGATCAGTGACAGGAATTCTGGCCCGTAGGCTCTTTGCAGTTGGACAGCCCAGACGTGGAACGTTCAGAATCCCTTCTATTTCCTATTCCTATTCAGAGTCACAACTGACTACAACTGTATTTATGTCGAGGACTGCATACTAAGTGCCTTGCCTCCATTATTTTATATACCGATAGATGGCAGCACCATCACCGGATCGAACAGTTAATGAGAATTTAGAACTAGTCCAGGAGCTAATAGCTACCTGGTACTAGCACCCCCAGAGGTATCGTTTCACTTGGAGGACATTGAGATCACGAACATATTTAACGTCGCCCAGTCCCCTTTAATGACGACGGTGGGTCTTCGACCATCGAGGTTCGAACCCAGGACCCTCCGGCCCCGAATCCGACACTCTACCGATCAGGCTATCACGGCTATCCCTTCTATTTGATACCTAGTCTTCACTCACAAACAGTTTAGTTTCAAGCATAATTACAGATGTGGTAGTAGAGTTTGTTTCCTTTTATCATATATTTTCTTTTACCCCCCTTATCGATAATAAGGACCAGTGGCACACCGAAGGGGAGGGGGAGTGGAAACACCCCCTGAGACATTAGTTTGAACATGAATGTAAATTCTAATAGCGCAGTTTATGCATATGAAAGGGCTGTTTTCATCAAAAAAAAAAAAAAAAAACCTTTCAGAAGGTATTTTTGATCAAAAAATCCTCATCAAAAGGTATTTTTGATCAAAAAAATACCTTTTGATTTATAAACATTACAAAACATTTGAATCCAGAAGAATTAGCTCAAAAAAGTACTCCAAAAAAATCAGTAAATTAGAGCGTGGAAAATTTCTACTGATTTTTGTATTATTCATTTATTAAAAATACAACTGAGCTAATATCTTAAGTTACATACATATACATATTAAGAGGTATACACACTGTGATATAAGAAATAACCAAGCGTTTTAGTGATAGAATTAACTAAGCGTGCTAATATATTTTCTTTCAAAATAGAATCCATTTTATACTCAATACGAATTTTTTAGCTGTCAATCATTTTATCCACACGCTTTTTAAATCTGATTTTATGAATGTTCTTAATCACTTTTGTCACGGCTGCTTGAATGGCTGGAACATCATCGTAAAAATCCCCTTTCAGGCAGTTTTTCGTTTCGGGAACAGAAAATAGATTTGTGTCCTGGATACCTTCTATTCGCCCGATCTATCCCCGTATGACTATTTTCTGTTCCCGAAACTGAAAACTGCAACGAAAGGAGTTTTTTACGATGACATCCCAGCGTGACACAGGTGCGAAAGAACATTCCCCAAAAAGTGTATGGATAAATTGGTTGACCGTACAAAATGTTGTACTGAGTTAAATGGATCCTATTTTGTTGAATGGATCCTAATTAAATATTAGCTTTAAAACATATTACCAAGTTAATTTTATTCTATCACGATAAAGTTCGGTTATTTTTAGATCACACTGTGTATATAAATACAGTGGACGCCGGTTAACTGAATCAGTGGTTAATTGAATCAACCGCTTTAAGGAATCAAAATTGTATAGAGCAAACGTGATTCATATAAGGCCACTTTATTACAAAACATTTGAATGCAAAAGTCCAGTTCTTCTAGGGTGTAAGACTCTTCAATGAATAAAAATGCCCTTATAAAGCATTGATTCAGAAACATATAAACCCCGTATGAAGTAAATATCGGCATCATGACGCAGCAGGAAATTAGCAGACTACTAAGGGGTTGTCCGCAAACTATGTTACGCTTTTAAGGGGAGGAGGTTTGTGTCATTGTGCTAAGGGGGAGTGAGGACGTATCAAGAAGTGTGATATCACATTTTGGTTGAAATAAAAGCATATTCTATTGCGGTATTTCTTATGTAAGATGGCATGACATATGAAGAAGGGAGGGGGGGGATAAGGTGAATTGTGAAAGGGAATGGAGGGTCAAATATGTTGGAAAAAAGTGCAACATCATTTATGGACAGCCCCTAAAATAAAAAAGAATAATTGATCACAACTGCAGATAAAATCTTACGAATCTTCAATTCCCCCCCCCCTCTTTTTTTTCGGTACAAATCTTGTCTCAAAGGTTTCCCGTAGATAGAATAAAATCTTGCCTTGAAAAAAATCATGCTTGAAAGAAAGAACTCGTCTTGCATACTAAGCTGGTTAATAGTGGGTGGGGGGGGGGGGGTACGAAACATTCTTCCGTAGTTGAATATCATTTATACATGAGAAAAGTTATGTTAGTTTATCAGGAATATTATGCCTTCCTAAGCAAAAATGACGTGTCTCAAAAAGTTGATTTTGCGAAAAAAGCATCTTTATAAATGCACAAGACGTTACAAAAGAAATCTGACAAATTTACACACTGTAAAAAAAAACCTGTAAATTTAAAAAAAGTTATCCGTATTTTTTACAGAAAAAAACTGTTCGTAATGAAATTCAGAATTTCTCTGTTTTTTTTTTTTTAATCTGTAACCAGTTATAAGCGTATTAACGGTAACTATCGCTTGACTGCGTGCTTTGTTTTTTTTTTGAATCTTCGAAATTTATGCCGCGTGTTTGGATTTTGGTTCTTGTTCACGAGTTGTCGAACTTTATTTAAAAGCGAGTAAGTCTTAAATCGTTTGAAACTTCCATTTCATCACATCCTAATCAATATTTTATTATTGTATTTTTTTGTTATCTGTTAACACAGGCATATTCGGAAATTTGCCTTTGTATACATGTATTTCGTAGTAGTATAGTAAATATTGAATTGCATTTATTAAACTATAGCTTAATTTTTGAATTTGCAGAAAATAATAAATCAGCTTGAATAAATAATCTTCAATGCTAGTTGAAAACTTTATAATAGTAGATATAAACACTATTTTTAATTCTACGCTATTGTAAATACGCGTTTCATGCTGAACTTGCAAAAGAAGTATGTTTTGTGTATATTCTCGATTTAAGACTACTCTATTTCATTGTAGTCTAATGAATTATGACTCATACTGAAATGTTCTAGATGATAGTTATGTGCCAAGTTTAAAACAGTATTTCTTTTTGGGAAATGGGTCGCCAAAATTTTACTTGTGATTGTGAACTATGTTCATATTCAACGCATCATCTTAAATCTTACATGAATCATTGCCGATCACATATGATTCGCCATAACTTTGAGTTTCCCTGTGGTTACAAGTCATGTCTTAGCAGATTTAAAAAATACACAGCTTTTAGATCCCATTTGCAAAGAGGTCATTCTAATGGAAACTGCAATATAGAGAATGTTGTCACATAGCATCGCATAGGGTCGGAAATGTATATTTCAAGGGGCGTTTGTCGGGCATTTGATAGTAGGGGAGACTGGGACTGTTTCTGATATTGATTATGTTGTAACAGCGACAATTGTGACTTAACAAATAACGCTATATAGTAAAATTGAAAATAGACAAATAGTTATGCCACCAACGGTCATTGCATAGCACGATTCAGTGACACTAGCACTTTAGTCAGAAAAGTGCAGTAAGGTGCTGACAAAATCTGCTTGCTTGTAACATTTTCATATTTTAGTAATATTGGCCTAGAACGGTTTAAATGAAACCAAATCTGTTTGTTGGTGTGAAGTTTCGGCTCTAGCTCTTTCTTTAAATGATGCATCTGCGTGTATTCATTGTTCTTGTGATTGATTTTTTTTTTCTATTACACTTCAATTTTAGCGTTGGGGCTAAAAGTGTCTTTTGCTCGGGGCAGGTTGTGACACGTCAAAAAAAAAAAAAAAAAAAAGAGAGAGAGAGAGAAAGTAAGGGAAAAAGTAAAAAAGCAAGGAAAGAAAAAGAAGATTAAGAAGAAAAGAAAATCATTATGTAATAAGTTTTAGGTGAATTCATTAGTCTTAGTATATGTAAAGAACATAAAGGCTTATCCTATTACATTAGAATTGACCATTTTTCAGCAGGTTTCGAATTCACAGATACTATACGCGAAATTATTTTTCTTCTATTTTTATAGTATAATAGCTCATAAGAAAAATGCACACGCTGTTACATTTTAGCAATGTCCTTTTTTTTAAATTTATTTATACAAATGATATCATGTTTTGAGGGGGAGGATGGTTCATGAAATTAGGAGGGAAGGGGGTAGAATTGTGACACCACATTTTTTTTTTAACAGAAATGAACCTTATTAAAAGGAGAGTGGCGTATGACAAGGGTGGTAAGGTGAAAAATGACAAAAGGGGAGAGGGGGCGAATTTGTTGAAAAAAGGGACATCATTAACGGACGGCTCCTAATGTTCAATCTGATAGCTCTTTTGTTGTTGAACTATTGAATTATGTCTTGATTTCCTAGGTAACAGAGAATTCATTAAAACATCGAAGTTAAAATTTTGTTTCTCTCCTTCTATCTACAGAACCCAATGTTTTGGCACGTCGCTTACAAAGAGCTTGTTCTAAGTACCCTAATTCTCAATGATGTCAAGGAAGACGGAACATAACAAGCCAGAAATGCTTCCTGCGGATTTGGTTATAATGGTCTTTATATTAACATACTAGAATTGAAAATAGGGCTTAAAACCAAGGGTTCTGGGGTTTACTTCATTGCAACTCTTACTAAATGATATGGATCTTATGTCAGTTAAGTCGAACCCTATAATTTAGCTATGCCAAATTTCCATTTTCTTGTTTCATCTGTGGCTTTGCGTTTTTGCGGAATTCCAAAGCAAGAAACCGCAGCTGACTTGAATGGTCAGACATTTCAAAGTTTTTTTTTTTTTCTCGAAAGTTGAGGCAATCATACAATTCTTGTTGTGGTATTTTATTTGTTGTTCTGGCATTATACTTCGTTCTTGCCGACCCATTCTGTTCTTTGCAGAGACTCGGTTCTTCATTTTAAAGTATGCATATGTCGTCAGAAGTGATGAATTAGGTTTCTCAGCATCTGGAAAGATACGAGAAAATAAATGACAAACAAAGAAAAATATTACTAGAACAATGAATAACGTACAGTGAATTTTAAAATAATATTGCACCCTGGTAAAGAAAGTGACATAACTCAAAATTTTGGAAAAACATACAAACCATTGATTTAAAACCTATATTTTTGTTCTTTCTGGCCACAAAACTCGCACTAAGTTAGCTAACATAACTGGTGCGCGGTGGTGTAAAAACGATTTAATCAGTAGTAACACATCATTCAAGTTTCATAAGTTATAAAAAGAATACTTCAAGTACAACCTAGTGCCCCATACTTGGGACACTACCCTAAACTGAGACACTTTGCTGCCGAATTTAGTTTTGAGGGCTGGTACACCTGTTGGTATTTCCCCAGTTAGAAATAAATGGTGTTACAGAATAAATGAATAGTTATCTTTTGAGGCTATGTGAGTTAAACTTTGATGTTTCAGCTTTATGGATTAGTTTGATGGTTTTGAAAATTTCAAAAAAGTATGCGATTTTTAAGTATGGAAATAACTTTGGTTGCCTACGCTAACTGAGCAGCATTAGTTTGAATTTGTTTCACAATTCCTCTCGGCTATGCTTTATTTGAGAAAATGTATTTCCACTTAACTAATTTATTCATAAATTTGAGAAATTGCAAATACGCTCCAAACTTGGGACACTGTTCTAAGTTAAGGTACTAAGACATAAAAAGTGTCCATAAGGAATGTTGATGAAATAAAGTGTATAATTGTATTAAGGGAAAAGTATAGATACAAAATTTTATAAATTAAGGACTATTCTGATAACAATAAATGTGTCATATCAAAACAGGACAGAAAAGTTGTATTGTTAAAAAATATTGGAATCTATTTATGAGCAAAGGACGTTTCGCCAAAATATTACAAATATTAGTTTTTCTAGTGAAAATGAGTCTCAAAGTATAAATGAGACTAATTTATTTGTAATGCATTTCACATATTATGAAGGAATGAAAATTAATGTATAATATATGAATAGGGAACATGGAGAGCTAAAAGTAAGCTGTATCAATAATTATTTGTGTTCACCAATTTAATTATTAATAAATGAATTTAAAAAATTGCATCAGACACAATAAATTTGAACTTATGTCGCACCACGATATGAAGGAATCGGTCTTGGATGGTGAGGAAATCTCAGTGCCCAATTTACCCTCTTCAGTAGTAGTGAAAGTTTCAACACACTTAACAAACTCTCAACGATATTGAATCTTTACTCTCAAGCTCCCCGTTAATCAAACAACAATACGCCAATATTTCAAAATCCTTACGAAATTAAATAAGTGTACATCATGTTTAGTTAAAATTTCAACTGTATTTTTGAAACACTGAAAAATTAAAATAATGACGTAATTATTTTATTTTTTTTAGCGTTTAAACTTCAATTTTTTTTTCAAGTGTAGGTATTATCTCTACGTCGCGGTTTATAAAATCAGCCGCTTCGTAAAATCAAATGTCTTCAGAACGAATAGTTTTAATAAGCGGCGGGCACTGTATGATACAGTTCTCCAGACATTTATTTTAAAGAGGGTAACTTACTAATCGTAAAATGAAACAACCGTTGTTGTATTTATTGATTAGGAGTTGTTCTAATCTCATGTTCGGTCGTCCGCTATATTGCTTCCATTAATCGGTGTGCGAACGCATGGGGTCTGTCGTCAATGGCTATTACCGAGCTTTAGCAAGCCGAACAAATCTAACCCGCGTGATACTTTGACGTCAAGAGACTTTTCCATCACTGTTTTAGCACCCCACTGTTTGCTTTCGGCCCTTCACCACTTATCAGCCGTCATGCAACCAGCTGACACTACACTCAATGATTACGGAGACAAACATAGTGATTTGTCATTTCAGTGCCCTTATGAATAAAATAATTAAATGTTACGTCGGTAGAAAATATTTGGGTAATTTGTATTTAAAGGTATCTTTCGATACTATTTAGTGTTTCGTAAAATGAAGAGCTTACGCTTAATTTCTTCGTTATATTCAATTTGCGGTTTTGTTTTTTGTTTTTGGATACATTTCCTTTTTTTCCCATTAAAATTAAAAAAAAAATTGAATTTTGACATCTTGAATTCAAATTATGTTTTTCGCAATCACGAGTGTGTGTGTGGGGGGATATGTGTGTTTGTGTGTATGGGGTATGTGTGTGTAGGCATGTGTGTTTGTGTCTGTGTGCAGGCATGAAAGTGTGGGTAGTTTTGTGTGTGTGTGTGTGTAGGTTTTTGTGTGTATATGTGTAAGTGTCTGTATGTATGTGTGTTTGTGTGTGTAGTTTTGTATGTATGCGCGTGTGTGTAGGACATGGATGCAACCTGGAGACGGCTTTCGCTATAGGAGCAGCAGCGTGAGGAGCCCGCCTGTCCACGGTGATGGTGCAGAGGGTGGCGGTGGGAAAAATCAAAGGACCTCAAAAACAGTCAAATGAAAGCAATAAGCAATCGTGATTGCTCAAAAAAAAAAAAAATTCAAATTTGAATTTTTCGCATGAATGTTTCCTTGCAACTTCAATCTTTTATTTGCGATTTTCACAAAACTTACAATTCAGCACTCATAGTAAATTGTAATTGAATATCCTAACTTCTACTAAACTTGTAACAAACATGTCGTACAATTCAGCGTGATTCCTAAACATTTATCGAATCAATGTATTTGAAAATAAGTCGTCTCCATCAAAAGTAATTTTACAAGCAAAAACTCTGAAATATAGGCATTTTTTTTCGATTTTTTTACCGTAGCATATGGCTGTTTACTTAAGATTTCATCACTTCTATGACATTGTAGCACTTTTTGTTTCGTTTACAAAGTTAATTATAAATTGGAGATGACTTGTTTTCGGACAAAAACATTAAAACATAATTTTCTTTAATTAAAAAGAGAGAAAATATTAATAATTCTTCATGAAGGCTGGAAATAAAATTTATTATATATACTACAAATTAAACGGATATATATATTTTTGCAACTATAATAGTATTAACAATTAACGAAGTAAATTTAAGAGCTAAACTAAGTCTGCTCTTCTGTATCACTAATCTATGTTTGGACTGCAAACAAATCTCTTCAATAAAATCTAAGAAAATACTTGGTATGTATTTTAACATTTTCTTAATGCCTACAATTTTCTTGTGGTTTAGGGCAACTTTTCCAGATTATGCTTCTTTTACTGACAATGGGACTCATTTTTAAAGTTTCTATTTTTTTTTTTTTTTTTTTTTGACAAAGCAAGCATTAATTTGATTAAACGACCAATGAGTGGAGAGACTTATACTTCGTCAGGTGACACGTATTTATAAATAAAACTGTAGTAGTTAGATTCTTGAAATTGCGTTTATCTTTTCTTGTTTTTCACATCAGCATTTTGATAATACAGTTATCTTATAATTTTCCGTTGAAATCAAGAATCATACTTGTTACCTCTTTTACGGTGACCTTCTTTGATGTGGCTGATGAATGATGGCTCTAATAATGTAATACTGTTGAGGAGTGATACGGTACGGTCCAAATTTAGTTAGAGAACAAGTCATCTCCAGGCTATGGTACGTTTTCGAACTGAATAAAGAGACTTCATTTATTGATATTTTTTATAACTAGAGGGAAAAGATGACTTGTTTTCGGGCTAAAAGGTGTGTCTACATCACTTGAAATGGAAAATCTGTCAATCAATGACCTCATGGCAGTCTCTCAACTTAAAAATCGAAAATCTGAAATTGTAAATTTCTGTAGTCCTTGACCTGGTTTCGATGCCTTCTTTCATGTGTTGCATCAAAATATAGAAAAATGATGTACGATTGTTTGTAGCCGAGAAGTTAGCATCATCTTTTGCTGCAACATACCACGAAAGCTTTTACAGTGTATTTGAATTACTGCAAATTTTCTTGCATTCCACGACTGAAGCTCGTGGGCAAGGTGGATGCCCTAATACATGCTAGAAAAATCATAGCGCACGATTACGTAGTAAAACAGGAGAGATCAATCAACTCTAAAATATAAGGTTTACGGATTGAAGACAACAGCTAATCCATTATATAAGCATTCATCTCGCAAAAAAAGTACAATTTCGAAAAAAAAAATCATGACTCTTGTAAGAGTAAGCAATGACATTGTGACAGTAACTATTCATGGGGGAAAAAATCATACTAGCGATGTATCTCTATTTTGTTAAAATTATTTTTTGATGGACCTTAATATATCTCGTTATTTCAAATCCATAATTTCATACTTCGGGGGGGGGGGGGCAAAAAACAGAAGTAAAAAGTTTTTCCTCTGTGTTTTTTTGTTTTTTTGTTTTTTTGAAAACAAAGGCTCTTATTTAAAATATATCGATCACAAAAATGTACCAGAAAACAACACTTAAGAAATAATCGGCAAAAATGATCTGCGAAAAGATTGGAAGGGACATGTAAAAAGGTAAGACGTTAAAAACGCCCTATTATCTTGTGAATGTAGTGTGAAGGAGAAGTTAGTGAACCGTAGCCCCACCTTTAGCAACAGAGTCTCTATTTAGAAGTCGAATGTGGAGAAAAACAAGGATCTGAATTTTCTGGAGTGAAATTGACTTAATTTGACAGCACGATCTATTTTGAGCATTTCATTTTCTTTTTTTTTCTTTTTAAGATAGACAACAAATATCGACTACTTTTTGACCACTGCATGAAAATAGCGTCTCGGACTGGTTGGTACGATCTGTATCAGCAAGGTTGTTGTTTTGAGTCAATTTTCACAATACATAAAAGCGGTAAATTTAAATAAATTGAATGCACCCGTTATGTCTTGACAGTCTTGCAAAAAACGTAAATGTATACAGTTTGGTTAGAATTTGTATCTATCTCTATTAGCATATATTCGTTTAAAAATGAATCTATATTTTACTGGTGGCATCTAGACAGTAATGAAGGGTTATAAAATGAATTACGTAACTATCGAACTATCAAATTTCGGCTATCTTACATAAAAAAAAGAGGTGGGGTGGCCAAATTGGTCTGCATGACCTTTTCACACTTCCAGGCGATATTCGTTTTTTTTTTTTTTTTTTTAATCATTTTGAATGGTTGATAAAAACATTTTACGGATCTCATTAAAAAATCTGCTAAGAAATAAATCCAAAGTTTGAGACTATAAAAATAAAGAACAAACTTATCACTTTCATCGTTTGTATTTGAAAAGTTGCAAATTTACTTGTAAGTTAAGTGATAAAATACAGATTTCTGGGTTAGTGAGGTGAGCCGATGATGGTTGTTCTTACAAGGATTTCCGAAACTAAATTAAATAAATGGCACTTAACGCAATTGGGTTGTAACTTAAAATTATTGCGAAATAGATCGAACCTGTTAGCATTCACGCCATCTGAGAATGATCTTTCTATTGCTTCTTCCTCTCTGTGATGATAATTTGGTCTTAATTTCTCTATCATGCATTATTTTATAATTGTAAAACATTTGATTTGATATCACATACAACATTTAGATAAGAATTTCTTTTAAAATATCACAAAAAAATAAATAAATAAATAAATTTAGAAGCATATTTGAATGAAATAGAAAGGGGAGTTTGTGTCACATTCGATTAGAGTCCGATTATGAAAGCAGTTTCATAAGCAACAGTGTTTTTCGCTGACTCTCGTTTTGATTATTATGATAGTCAGAAGAAATGAAAGTAAACCAATAGAAAATTAAATTATGAAAATATTATGCAGATATTTTCGCTAATACAGTCGAACCTCGATTAACATGAAACACTCGTGTCGTCTCATGATTGAATAATCAGTTAAAAAATTTTCGGTTAAGTTGAAATCTAGTTAATATGAAATAATTATCATGGTACCACGAATTTCGCGTTAACGAGCTGCGAATGTATACTACGAAGCTGTGAAACAGCAAAGCCTTTGCCTAATGATTCAAAAACAAATTTCGCCTTTTTCTATGAAAATACTCGCTCATTTTCAAAAATGTTGACTAAGAAAAGTTATATCACGCTGCGGTGAAAGCATCATATTATTTTTCAGTCTCCTTTAGCCTGTTATCATATTTTTTCCTTTTTTTTAAAAAATTTGGAGCCTTCAGCATTTGCCCCACTTGTCCTTGATACCTAGCACTGCACTGGATAATTAACGGGGATTTTTTGAAATAAACGAGACTCAAGAATTCGTTTCGCAATCCGGTGCTTTTGATAAAAGCAAAGCAAAAAAACTTCCCTCAAAGAAGAGGCGCGAGGCAACACGGACCCTTTCAATAAGCAACACACATTACCGAGGCCCAAATTGGAGCTTCCATTGGTAGTTGTTTTCTTTGCTTTTATTTGGCAATCCATTTTCATGCTCGATAACAGCAGAAGAGAAAAGCCCTCCGAAATCAGTCTCGCATGAAAAGAGGGGGGGGGGGGATATGCAAAACGTGCGCGGAATCGGTTAGATAAAAGAATTTGGTTCTTCTCTTTTGGGGTACAATAAAATTGTATGCTAGCCATCAGCGTAAGTATCCCCTTGAAGAGGTAAATGACATACATTTGGGAGATGCTTAAAATAAGCATCCCCAGAGTTTACTCTCTAGTAAGGCGTCAGCCTTATTATTCAGATTCTTCTTTCCCGAAAAAAGTAAAAGAAGAAAAGAATCTTGTTTTCTACCGCGGTCTTTTTTGAAATTACAATTGCCTCTTTCATTGGGGACAGGCAGTTCTAAAATAAAAACAGAAATAATTAAATAGTGATTTTGAAAAATAAAAGTGATTAGTGATTTTTGAAATTGAAAAAAAATTGACTTTTGAAATTAAAAATAATTAGTGAATTATTTTTTTGAAACTAATTAGTAATTTAAAAAAAAATCTTAGTTGTGATATTTTACATAAAAGTAATGAGTAATCTTAAAAGCTAAAAAAATGTCTAATTTTTCAAATTAACAATCTCTTTCGTTAAAAAAGTAGTTTAAAAAACATTTCATGAGCTTAATTCAATTCCTAATGTTATCATCAGCGCGAAAGAAAATGAGCACGGGAAACGACCATAAGAAATGTTTTGGTGAAATGCCTGTGTATGTACAAAACCCGCACAATAATGACATAATTACATTAACACTGGAGATTTGCACGGTGCTTTTTGCTTAAAAGGTATATTTTGCTAAAAGCTCAATGTTTTTAGCTCTGAACTATAATGGAATAATTTGTATTAGTTATATATAACATTTTTATTCGAACCTTAAAATATTTTCACAAATTTGCATTAATATGGCTGAATTTGCAAAAATCAAATTATTTGTTGATGTTTCCATTATACGGGTAGTTTTCAATCAGAACTACGGTTACAAAAAATCAAATTATTTGTAGATGTTTCCATTATACGGTCGTTTTCAATCAAAACGACGGTTACAAAAAAACAAATTATTTGTTGATGTTTCCATTATACGGGGTCGTTTTCAACCAAAACGACGGTTACAAAAAAACAAATTATTTGTTGATGTTTCCATTATACGGGTCGTTTTCAATCAAAACGACGGTTACAAAAAATCAAATTATTTGTTGATGTTTCCATTATACGGGTCGTTTTCAGTTATAAGTCGCTTCATGTTAGTCCCTTGAAAAAAGACGTATAAACGCCGCTTTTGCATACATAGCAGGGCTGATGTTGATGGCTTCATTTTTGTTTCAAGTTTCTTCCGAAGCAATGGTGGGAAGTTTATTATTTAGTAGTGTTTTGGGAAAGAAATGGTTAGAGACGCACGAGGTTCTGTTTACCCGAATCTTGCCGAAGGGCTGATCATGGAAACGGAATTTTTCGTGCCGACGCGGAGACGAATCCCTGCCTAATTACACGGACTTCTCGCGGACTGTACAGGTCCCAATGATTTATTTAGGCAGAAAACGGCAGAAAATTGCTTAATTCTACCCTTCTTGCATGGCCGAGGGAGGTAGCCGTGCGAAAGTCAACTTTAACCTCAAAAACGGCTCCAAACACATATTAGAGGGGTCTGCTTTCCTGGTGGCTCCAGACGAAATGACTCGTTGACTGTCTCATTAGCATTCACGGCTTTCTTTCGCACATTGCCAAACGATATCTCCAAATCTCCCGCTTGCGTTGGAGATACGCGAGTCTTGCGTCTGTCGACAAAATGAGAATCACATGCAGGAGCCTAACTAGAAGGGATTTTTTCATCACCTGGAGGTATATCCAGGTATACTTTGGTTGTCAAAGTAGAAAAATCCTGCTATTATTAAATAATAATTCAGAAATTTGAAAAATTGTAAAATTAAATAAAATTATGTCCATAAACAATGATATATCTGCATAGATAGATGTTGCATAAATCAACCCAAAGGGAGGGGGAAAATCCGGTTGCTGTACTACTGGTGTTCTCAACCTGTGGAGTGCGCCCTTGCGGGGGCTTGATTCTCGTAGAAGTGGGGCGCGCGTAAAAAAAAAAAAAAAAAAAAAAAAAAGATGCCGAAAATAGATTAATTGACTGAAAGAAAAACAAAATAAAATAGGTTCCAACAGAACAAAATGCAAAACATATCCTAGCCCTGATATATAAATACTAGCGACCAGTATGAAGCATTCGTACTCTACAGCGGTAGTTCAAAGATCCGTTTTTTTCTGTAATTTTTCGAAAAACAGCCAAAATGTCCATCATTGAAGATGAAAAAAAAAAAAAAACTAATTTCGATGCTTTACTTTTGTAGTTCTATGAAGTTTTAAGAAAGCACCCACGTACGAAAAAACTATACGAAGAAAATATCTGTATCTCAGAGCTAGATCGTTACTATACAGGAGAGAGGAAAAAAAGTTTGGTGCATGCAATGGATGGGACGCGTGCTCTTTTAACACTGGTAAATGATAACAATTTTTTTTTTTGGAATTACGTTCACATGCTTGATGCGGAATAAGATACACTAAAAAGAGGAAAATAGAAATTTTTGGACTTACGTTAGTCAGTTTCTGAGGTAGAGATATTACTACGATTTACTATGTTAAATTATACGTTTTCTTTTTTTATTTTAATGCAGCAACACCAACACGACAGTTGCTCAGAATTCTGTAATGAGTTTAGAGTATGTATTCTTGGAAATTCTGATCAAAATTTACCCGTAAAAAAAACGATATTATCCGTTCGATGGGGGGATTCGTTCCACTACGCTCTAATCAATTCCTAAGGGGTCTCCGTCCCGGGATCCTACACGTTAACATAATGCGTGATAAAATAACAAAATGAATTTAAATAGGTTCCTCTGATTTTTTTTTAAATTTTTTTACGATTTACGCCATTATCTACATTGTCCTAAATAGTGCTTTTGGTGAAATTCAAAACTTACTTTCATTGTGATTTTTCTGAAGACTTTAAGTCACAGAATGTATTTGCTTATTATAAACGGAGTTTTAAATGTGACCTGAATTAAAATTGTTTGACTAAGATGTTGTCATTAAAAAGAAATGATGAGGTTCATTTCCTGATTACGTTGATTCAATGTCATGAAGATTAGCATTTGAAGTCTCATAAAAGGCCAAAATATAATCAAGCTTAAGTTGCTTGTAATTTTTTTTGTTCATATTGACGAAACGAGAAACGTGTATTTACTTTTCCTTCTTCATTTTGTGTGCATGTGTCGCGTAAGTCTTTCTCGAGGTTTGATTAAGCAGTTTCACGTGGTAATTACATAAAAGGGGAAATATACTTTATTTGGTTAACAAAATTTAGTTCAATGAATTTCAGTCTCTCGGTGTTTTAAATAATAAAGTTTTCAGTAAGATAGCTATCTCAACACAATATCCTGCAACATTCTTTTTGTGTGTGTCAGTAGACGCGTTCAAAGTCTGCGTTTGAAATTCACTATAGCAACAACTCCAAATTGAAAACGTGAGCGCGGTTTTTTTAAATGTATTTTTAAATATAGTTCTTTGTTAAAAAAAAAGTTAAAAATATCACAGAAAGATGTAGGAAAATTACATTAGAGCAGTAGTGGAGAATTTAATTCTAATTACATGTCGATATGACTGATCTTGTTTATAGTATTTTTCTTTTTCAGCATACTAGCATCTTTAATAGCAAAATTTCCGTACTACCCATATATTTACTTTTTAAAAATGCAATTTTTTTTACTGTCCCTGGTGTACTCAAAGATATTAATTTAAGTCTTATAAAGATGATCACGCAGAATATATATATATATATATATATATATATATATATATATATATATATATATATATATATATATATATATATATATATATATATATATATATATATTTGATAATATAAAGTATAAAGAAAAAACGTAATCAATTTATAAATCGACTAAAAAACATAAAATGCGTAATTTGAGTTGAAATCAATTATTGAAGTACTTTATAGTGAATTAAAAGGTATCTTTAGTTGAAATATATGCTTTAAATATAAAAATCGTCTTCACGAGAGAACTAAACTGTATCTTTGAATCAAAAGTAAGAAAATATTTCGGCAGAAAAATTGATTTACTTTCTTTCTCAGTTTTTTTCCTTCCACTTGAGTTTCAATTTCAGCTGAAATAAAATACGTACGCCTCCACTATGAATTCCTGCCAATACTGCTCAGCATACGCCTTCTCGCGATAAATGATAAACATCTCACTTTGTTTTCCTGTATTGATCTATCAAATGTAATTTCTTAAAATAAATCCTGTACTACTCTAAAATCTAGCGCTTCTGCATTTACAATAAACAGAACTGAAATTTAAATATGTCTGCTGAAATAAAAAGAAAAGTCGCCAAATTTAGCGAGTTTCGGTGAATAATAGACGACATCTTTCACACGCTTTGCAGATGGATGTCCTGCCATGTGCAGACAGTGAAATCGTTTAATACCTTCAGTAAGTCTTTAAATTTGGCACTTTTCTTGAACTTTCGACGGACTTGAACACCTTGTATTTCGGTAACGGGCGACGAGGACAAATATTTTTTGCATAAAAAAAAAGTCTCAATATGCTCTTTCGTTTGCTACCTCTTTCATTTTTCTTCATAAAACATTTTTCATGTGGTTAGCAGCTATAAAAAACTTCAGGTGCCGGAGAAATTTTTTCTTATAGTTCATAGGTAAATTCAATGTTACGTTTTTAACGGCCCAAAACTTTCAAACCCTGATTCTTATAATTATTTTAATTTCGATGATTTTAGAGTATATTTCTCTATTTTTGCGATTTGCGTTAAATGAAGTCCCAATGTTTTCCGAGCGTGAATTTTGCGTGATGTCTTATCCGACGTCATGTGTCAAACAATTTTTGCACTAAATTACTAGCGGTGCCTTATTGTGGGCATGAAATAATTTTCTATTTGTAGACAAAAGAAAGAAAGAAATGCACTTAGCATCTTTAAATAATGTTCTGAACAATACGTTTTGCCGCGCATTTTAGTTTTGTATAACGATTTCTACCTAAACATTTCTCTAATTAGAGCCCTAGTAACGTCACCTGAAGCTCCATGCCCGATGTTGTTGAAAAGGATTGCAAATACAGCGAGCGGTGCACGAGGGGACGGTAGATCCAAATTACCCAATTAGAGTAAAATAGGGGTTTTCGTGTTTCGCGCCTCGGTATCTACCAACTCAGATTCCTTTTTCGGTTTGAAAGCTCTCATTATGCGAGTTATTGGGGAACTCGGAGTAGGTAGCGATTCATTTCTAAGACGCCCTGTTGCTGAATGTGAGCGCCTTAACGAAGCGGCTCTTTTCGCACACCAAAAGCAAGGAAAGGAAAAGAGAAGAAATAAACAAACGAAGGTAAATGCGTTTGATAAGCGCAAAGTGAAGGGCATGTTTTTAAATATTTTGACTATCGAATTCGCAAAATGAAAGAGCAAGCCGCTTTAGATTACACTGAAAGCTGCGGTTGTCTTAATAAATTGTCGTAAAGGTGGATTTAGGCTGTGAACTCTGGGAGTACAATATCGGCGATCTGGAAGTATTCTCCGGAGTAAACAGGGGCTTCCTTGTGGAAAATTTTGAAAATGTTCAGTAAAAATGCTGTTTTTCTTTCTTTTCTTAAGAAATTCAGAACAGGTTTTATAGCAGTGTTTACTGGACGATGTGCAAGAACTTGAGCAGTTTACTATATGAGGGAGCGAGAAGCAAAAGGATGTAAGTTGACGAAAGTTTCGAGCAAATCACGTTTAAAGTTCAGATCCTAGGTTGGCTTTCATGAAATTTCTTTTCTAAATCATACTGTACAGCAGCACCTATTAGGGCTACTAGTACTATCTCTTGCCCGCGTTTAAAGTTCAGATCCTAGGTTGGCTTTCATGAAATTTGTTTTCTAAATCATACTGTTCAGCAGCACTTATTAGGGCTACTAGTACTATATACTATATACTGCCCGCGTTTAAAGTTCAGATCCTAGGTTGGCTTTCATGAAATTTGTTTTCTAAATCATACTGTTCAGCAGCACCTATTAGGGCTACTAGTACTATCTCTTGCCCGCGTTTAAAGTTCAGATCCTAGGTTGGTTTTCATGAAATTTGTTTTCTAAATCCTACTGTTCAGCAGCACCTATTAGGGCTACTTAGTACTATCTCTTGTCCGCGTTTAAAGTTCAGATCCTAGGTTGGCTTTCATGAAATTTGTTTTCTAAATCATACTGTACAGCAGCACTTATTAGGGCTACTAGTACTATCTCTTGCCCCAAGGTAGAGGAGAGGTCCACCTACCATTTGTACTGGTTATCTCTAAATTTTTAATTTTGGCATTTACATCCCTTTGCTTCTCACTGCCTCATACGGTTTTTGATGATTAAGTACATTTCAATAGCCATGTTTTTTGACTCTATTAGCCATAGTTGTTTCAAAATAAACGAAATTGTAGCGATATACTAAAAAATACGCAATTGCAGAGTATACAATTGTTCTATAATGTAGTACTGAATAATAAATTTAAGAAATGAGTGTATTTGAAGTATGTGATTATCTTTTTTTTTCTTTCAAATGAATGAAAATAGTACTTTTATTTTTAATATGTAGTATACTTTGCCTCGCACTGGCGATGTGGGATGGTGATGCAACGGGTTACACAATAGACTACATATTATTGTATTTCTGGGCTTGCTTCCAAATAAATTGAAATCAAACCCATACACCTTTTTCATCCCTTTATTACAGCCACAACTTTCATTGAAGCTGCGAAAAAATATAAGTTGTCTGCCAAACTATGTTTCCCGTTAAAATAAATTTCATTTTAACTTTTCTTTAAAATCCAGCTATCCAAAATGTTGCGGTTGCGGCTGACCGCATGGCATTTATTTTTTAAAGGGTTTAAATCAGCATATGTTTATATGGAAGAAAAAACTGCACCAAAAGGAGTTTACGACAGGGATAATACGGAGTTTGACCACCTCCAACACCTTCGCAAAGAAATACTAGTGTCACTCCGTTTCAAATCAGGCAGGGAGTTCTGAAGTGTCACATGACCATCACAGATATTTTTACAAATACAGGTTACAGCGAATTGAAATATAAAACATTGTAAAAGAATTTTTGCAAGTTGGCTTTTTTTTTTTACTGTTCCAGACTTTTAAAATCGAATACAAAATTAACTATTTTCAAAAGATCTGCAAAACACTCATTTTTCAATGAACAGTGTCAAAAGTATTTAACCTATTCGATTTTTTTTCCTCCTAGAAATAACTAAGGAAAATTTTCTTCGATTTGTTTTAAATTATAGTTTTTCAGACGTAATTTTAGGTGACAAGATCCTGCGTTTCTTTTCGGCATTGAAGTCCTATAAACGTAATTTTAGACTATCTTTGAGTCACCGTTTATGAAAGGGGAAGATTTGAGAATTCTCTAAGGATTTTTTTTTTTTTTTTTTTGACATTGAACTTTAAGAAAAGCGATTGTCGTTTATCTTTGGTGGCATTAGGGAAGCGAGGGTGGTTTGATTATCTCTTTAAGGAAATATTTCAAAAATGTAGTCTTAGACTTAACTTTAGACAATTAGAAGACTTCATTTCAGACAATTTTTGGTGACGTTTAGGAAATAGGGAATGCTCGGGAACTCATCACTCTGGAAATTTTCGACATAAAAGTCTGAAAAACGCAATTGTGGGCCGTTTATGGTGATCTGAAGGGGAAATCCTAACTTCATGAAAGTGAAGTCAGGCGGCTCTGGAAATGTTTCGAAGTTGAAATCCTAATCTGAAGGGGAAATTCTAACTTCATGAAAGTGAAGTCAGGCGGCTCTGGAAATGTTTCGAAGTTGAAATCCTGAAAATAGAGGAAAGGGAAGACCCCCAAAACATTTTTCGAAACCGAAGTGAATATTATGTTGTCCTTGAGGTAAGGGTTTGGGGACTCTTCCGAGGAAATTTATTAAAATAGAAGTCCTAGCAACGGAATTTTTTGCTATTTTTAACGACGTTAAATGAAGGACAATTTAGCAATCTTACCCAGCTAATTTTTAAAATTGAAACTGTGAGGCGCAATTTCGGCTTTTTTTTTGGTATGTTACAGTATAATAAGAGTCGGGAATCGGGGATACCCGCTCAGAGTCCAAGTAACGCATTTTAGCCTCCCTTTGATGTTGCTAGGAAAAGGCGTTGGGGGTACAGGGGTTATTCCCAGATTTTTTTTTTTTTTGATATTGAAGTTTTAAAAATGCAATTTTAGGTTATATTTAGCTGCGTTACGGAAAGAGTTTGCGCTCTCTCTTGAAAATTCGTCAAGCTTGATTTTCTAAAAAGGCACTTTTATTCTGTGTTTGTTGACGCTGGGAAGAGAAAGAGAGGGCTTGCTCTGGATATTTTCGACATTGAGGCTCTAAAACGCAATTTCAGACTACTTTCAGTGATGTTTTGGTAATAGGTTGGATGATTCGAGAGCTCTGCTCCCTCCTAAAGTCACATGTTACAGCAATCTTTTGGTGTCGTTAGACAAGGGAGAGGGAGGAGAGGTTCCTTACTGAAAATTATTTGAAATTGAAGTTCTAGAAACACTTGTATTCCATGTTTGCCTGAGTCAGTGAAAAAGAGGTAATTAGTTTAGAGCATGAGGCTACGCATTTCGAAGTGTTTTTTGAACAATTCAATTTTGTTCTGTTTTATTGCAATTTTAAGATTACTTTTCGCACAATTCTGCCAATAAAATAGACAAAACAAATTGTGCACATAATTAATTTTTATTCATTCTAAAGTGCAGATTTTGCTGTAGAAGAAGAAATTTGCTCGAATCTCTTACGAGCTTTAGAACATCAATAATAATTGCTTTTAGTAAAACTACGGCTTATCTAAATCCATCAAACACATGACAGGCGATTTCATTTGAGCTTAAGAATAAGAAAGAAAAATAAAGATTCACGAAAGTCGGAATTTGTTTTTGCGGTTGAAATATTGTTGACCGATTGCGGTTTCTTTGTTCACTTTCTTTTTCGGTCAATATTACTATTGTTGCTTTAATTTTGTTTTCCTTAAATATTTTCCCTTTTATGCTTGATAGTTTCGCAGCACATGTACAGTTTTGCTCTTTAAATAAAAGCTAAAGTTTTCTCCGCTTTTAATGCTTTTGCAGTACTGCTGCTGGTTAGTCTGTAAGCAACAAATTTCGTCTTTTTTGTCTTTCTTGTAACTGACCATAACTGAAATTTAAAATTCATTAATTGTGTCTACGCGCACTTGCTTCACGTTATTACTACTGATTGTACTTTGTACTGCTATATTTCTTTAGAAATTATGAAACTACTTCCATTTATATGTCAGTTCTGAAAGATTTACTTTTGTTTTCATTATGAGTTTGTATGGTTTCTGGTTTGGTTTTTGATTTATTACTAACTAGTGGTACCCACACGGCTTTGCCCGTAATAGAAAAATTAAAAGATCTTTTGATTCGCCTGTATATTTATAAATAATGAATGGTGAAATTTCTCGCCAATTGGCTTGTACACATGTTACGGTTCCACGTTATGATAATTTCGAGTCTCGCCAATCGGCTTGTGCCCATGTTACGGTTCCACGTTATGATAATTTCGTAATTTACTCGTCCATCTTATGATATTTTTGTTCTTAAAATTGGAATAGAAAAAGAACCACATCGAATTTTCGAAAAATCGCTTCGAGGTGCACACCCCCATGCTAGAAACTAACTTTGTGCCAAATTTCATGAAAATCGGCCGAACGGTCTAGGCGCTATGCGCGTCACAGAGATCCTGACAGACAGAGAGTCTTTCTGCTTTATTATTAGTAAAGATTGGCCGTTTTAACTTAAATATCACGCATTTCTTTATATTCGCTTTTTTTTTTTGAGCAATCACATTGCTTATTGTTCTCATTTGACTGTCCTTGACGTTACGCTGATTTTATTCCCCCCCCCCGCCTCCCTATGCAGCACCATCGTAGATCGGCCCCTCCCGATGCTGCTCCTCTAGCGAAAACCGTCTCCAGGTTGTGCCCATATCCTAACCACCCACACCTACACATACACACACATATACACTCATGCCTGAATACAGGCACAAACACACATGCCTACATACACACACTTACACACACATAAACACACATACACACACCTAAACACACATACACACTCATGCCTGCACACAGACACAAACACACGCCTACATACACACACTTACACACACATAAACACACATACACACACCTAAACACACATACACACACTCATGCCTGCACACAGACACAAACACACACGCCTACATACACACACTTACACACACATAAACACACATACACACACCTAAACACACATACACACACTCATGCCTGCACACAGACACAAACACACACGCCTACATACACACACTTACACACACATAAACACACATACACACACCTAAACACACATACACACACTCATGCCTGCACACAGACACAAACACACACGCCTACATACACACGCACACACTCGTGATTGCGGAAAACATAGTTTGAATTCAAGATGTCAAAATTCAAATTAATTTTTATCATTTTTTTTAAAATTCGTAACTCATGCAGTTATACTTTTTTTTGGCTTGATGTTGGAAAAATTTTGACTTAAAACAAAAGTAAATTCACGAAAGTACTGGGGCGGAAGTGATGTCGTAGATTGCCGAGAGTTTGACGAAACCTTGGCATTCATCTTACCAAATTTGAATGACGGGTCTAACTTCAGTGTCAACTTGACAATGCTTTCGATACAGTAGACTCCCGATTATCCGCGAGCGGTTTAACCGCGGGGCGGATTATCCGCGAATCAATCAACAATCACGAACATGGATTTTCGCAGTAAAAAGCGAATACCAGTGGCTGTTTTTTTTTTTTTTTTGAAAAATTGTAAATTTACACTCAGTTGTTTTTGCTTGATTGATTGATTTGATTTAATTTTATTATTATTATTATTTTTTTTTTTTTGTGCGTTCTTCATCTACATACGCTTGTTTGTTATTGATGTTAAGTTCGGTTGTGCAAAAATACAAAACATTTGTACTGTACTCTATATATATTTTCACTGTTTGCAGAAAGTGTTATTATGCATCAATACAGTTAAGAATTTGAGATAGGACAATAATTTACCTGATTTGTCCCCCATTTTAGTCTTTTTGCGGTTATCCGCGATTTTTATTATCCGCGGCACTTGTGCCACCCAATTCCGCGGATAATCGGGAGTTTACTGTACTTCCATTATCAACTCAAACTGTAACATTGGCAAGATTTGTCTAATGATGCCTAAAACTTACTTTACTGAAGTTATGTAGATCTAAAAAGAATAATATTACTATCCGGTATCCACATAACAAAAATTAGTTACCTTTGTATATACACTCTTAGTATTGTTTTTAAATTTTCCTCCATGGGCAACGCCGAACGGGTACTCATTGTTTAAAAATGAAATTATTAAAATAAGATATGCGAGATGCTACAAGTTTAACCTCATAGCGTGAAAATATTTTTTAAAGTGTGCTAATTTCCGAAAAAGATTCTTTGCTTCAGCCACATTTTAAACGGGAAAATAAAAATTGAGTAAAGTAACAAATTTCTAATTTCATGTAGTAAAAAGAAAAACAGATATTGTTATGAATATTGCCCTTTAAGTAATTGAAAAAAAGAAAAACACATGAGCTAAAAAGCGAATAGAATAAAGTAGAATTTGACGCCCAGTCTAAATATTTACAGTAGTAAACATTACTTAACCCGTCATTTAAAATAGTTACGACGAGGAGGCGTAATTATCCTGATTTCACTTCTGAGAGAAGCACGCACTTCTAACGAGTGACTCTTCATTTACATCACGTGAATGAAAAACGGTAGATTCATCCCCCCCCCTTCCTCCTCATACACTAGCGTAATCGTTTTATTTGTGTAATCGAGCCCGTATAGGACTGGAAGTGTTACCTAAAATACTTGTGATAATCAGTAGGATTAACACAGTAAAAAAATATTAACTTGAATTATGGCATTTTGAATTCAAATTGTTTTTCGCAATCACGAGTGTGTGTGTGTGTGTATAGGTATGTGTATGTATGCGTGTGTGTTTGTGTCTTTATGCAGGCATGAGCGTGTGTGTGTATGTAAGTGTGTGTATGTATGCGTGTGTGTTTGTATCTTTATGAAGGCATGAGCATGTGTGTGTATGTAAGTGTGTGTATGTATGCGTGGGTGTTTGTGTCTGGTGTGCAAGCATGAATGTGTGTGTATGTGTGTGCGCGTGTATTTGTGTATATGTGCAGGCATGAGTGTATGCGTATGTGTGAGTGCAGGCATGAGTGTGTATGTATGTGTGTGTGCAGGTGTGTGTATGTATGCGTGTGTGCAGGTGTGTGTATGTATGTGTGTTTGCAGGTGTGTGTATGTATGCGTGTATATGTAGGATATGGACGCAACCTGGAGACGGTTTTCGCTAGATGGGCAGCATTGTGAGGCCGGTCGGCGGTGGTGCTGGCAGAGGGAGGTGGGGGGAAAATAAAATCATAGGAACATCAAAACAGTCAAATGAGAACAATAAGCAATCGTGATTGCTCAAAAAAAAAAAAAAAAGCAATAGGAGGGTGTTTTTGTGCGGAGTGGTTTTCAGAAAGTCTCAGTCAAATATATGTTCAAATTGAATGAATGACTAATGTATGCTGTCAAATTTCAATTCGTTTTCGAGCATTTCATCCTAATCAGGTAAAATTTAACAACATAACGTAACGAGTTTAAAATGATTTAAGAGAAGATGATTCGCACTGTATTCAGCAGAGTACTCAAACAAACCATTTGTCGGGGGGGGGGGGGCAGAGACTAAAACTTTCGGGAGATGGTGGAGTTATTTTAGTTAATGTAATTGGGAAATTTGGATCTGTCGAATCTTTGGTACCATACCAAAATTTAAGGTGATAAAAATGCCTCATAGTTAAAAAAATAATAATTTATGATTATAACTCTATTTAAGGAGCAGAAACTTGTACCCTACTAGAGAATCAAGAACGATAAAAATATAACTTGAAAAATTTCAGCATATGTTCCTCGAAACAAGTGTGTGTACTTTTACAACTATACTTTTACAATTTTGAAATGAGAAAAATACTTTTTAAGATTGATTTCTTCATTTTGTTTTACTATCAACATCAAGTTGGACATCAAGTTTTTCTTTCAGAGTTTAAAAGAATAGGCAATCGGTGTTTCTGAAACAAGCGTTTACAATAAAATCCAGTAACGTAACTTACAGTAAAATAAGCATCTCTTTATACCGGAGGAACTTCTAAATGATGTTGCTATAAAAGAGCCGTATACAGAATTTTGACAGAAAATTTAAAATTTGATTTTGAATTTAGGATTTTAAAACATCTTTTCCTTGTTTATTTATCTATATTTTGTAACCGAAAGCTTTTGTTACGTTCATATAGTAGTCTGGCTTACAACTTTTGTAATGTATTTTACAACTAATGGATTAGTTTTTGAAAATAAATGAAGAAATAAAAAAGTTTACAGTTATTAAAAAACGGAGAAAAAAGCTTTATTTCTGCTGCTTCTTCATTTCGAACATTTTTCTTTTGCTTTATGAAGATATAGCGAAAAACACCCCTAGTTCTCATAAACGGATTTTATTGAGCTCACGAAAAATATTTCAAATTTTTTTATGCAGCTTGAAGTTTTCGACCTTAATAAATAGGATTTTGTGCAAAAATAATAAATAAAATTTAAAAAAAATAATAAATAAATAAAATTTTAAAAAATAATAAATGAATAAAAGATAAAAAAAAATAAATAAATAGAAATAAAATAAATAAACTAAGAGTACACCGCTAAAGAACACAAAACTATTAGAAAAACAGTGCAGTTGAAGTGTTGGAAGTATTAAACAGCTTTTCCCCAAATGTTTACGTAGTTACTCGCAGCTCGTTGGGCTTGCGAATGTCTTGCTGAAATTGCATGGCTGAAACAGATCTAACAGTTATTCAAAAGTAGACTCAGGAAATGAATTTTAGATGAAAGTACAACAGATAAAAATAATTAAAAAAGCAATAAGGCTAAAACAGGTCCAACAGCTACTCAAACCTTCTGATGCATCCAAAGTTGATGCATTTAATGGTTTAGTACTTCATTTGTTTGGTGAATTATTTTTTTTATTGTAATGTGACTATTTGCCTTATTTAATAGGTTGCTTTATTTAAAATCTAAACATGAATTTTTAAAAGTCCAACAAGATGGATTTTGACAAAGTTTGACGTGCAAGTAAGCGCATTGTAGTTTTAACCAACTTCGAAAAATTTTGAAAAAGAGCCGTGACATACCAACCACGGAAAAGTACTATCCTTATCCGGTTTGTTTTGTAGCTTTCGTGGTTTATACATTTTCCCTCCGAAATTTATCCTTTCACTTTAATACGATAAAATTTGCGGAATCGTAACTTCGAAAAGATTTATGTATTGCTATGCATTAAGAATTTGTGCTTATTTTTTTTTTTTGCAAACATCTTTTTTTTTTTAAATTATATTAATATTGATCGGATTGTTTTCAAACTTTTCTGAACGGTATAAAAGCTATTTAACTACGTCATTTTAGGCAAAAATTGAAAAATCGATCTTCTGATTGATTTTTGCCATTTTTGATCTCACCCAACTCCCGTCGGACGTGAAAGTATTGAAAGATGTATGTAAAACTGAAGCTGCGTGAAAGGTGAGTGGAGTTGGAGGGATGTTTTAATTGTAATCGAAACTCGCGAAGGATGGAGGGTTTTTTTTTTTTCCGATGTCGTGAACAGGGAGAGGGGATATCCTTTTTGGAGGCCGATTCTTGTTTTTTGTGCAAGTAACCCGGATGGAAGGTCAGCCCTTTTTCCTCTGGAGCTCGTCTCTTATAGGCAGCCAGGGCCGGGGGCCGGGCCGCCTCAGAGTAATTAATGATCGAGAGAGGGGACCACCTGGATGGGGGTCCGCGACAGAGATGAATCGCGGCGATGGAAAAAGATGGATGGCGATTAATTGGTATTCTAGGAATCGTGGATGAAGCTCGTTTGAGGGGGAAGCGCTTTTTGTTATTTCATTTGCTCCGTTACCTTCTCCCACAGATCCCAATCGGAAACGTGTTCGATAAATGGAACGCTCGCTACCCTCAACAAGATAAAACGCGGATTCGTGAAAATGATGATAACATTAAATAATTTGGACGCGGAAATTTTTCGCGCCGTTTTTGGATTCCCATGACAGGCTGAGTTTAATTTGTACCAGGGGTTTCCAATGTGGGTGCCGCTAAGGGGTCTGCGACGTTAAAGTTTTGTTGTTGATTAAACAAACAAGTGTAATGGTTACCCATCAAAGTCTCACCTGGTTTCATATGAGGCAGTGAGAAGCAAAGGGATGCAAGTGGACATTTTAAAGTTTTGAGTAAAACACATTTAAAGATCAGATCCTAGGTAGGTTTTCATTGACATTTTTTTTCTAAATCATGCTGTATACCGGAACCTACCAGGGCTACTCGTACTATATCTTGCCCCAACATAGAGGAGGTGTTCACCTACCATATGTACTGGTTAACTCCAAATTTTTAATTTTGCCACTTTGCTTCTCACTGCCTCATATGTTTTACTGAAAAAAAAAAAAAAAAAAAAAAAACAGAAAATGCCACTCCTCTTCATTAAGAACCTTAAAAAGACTTAATTTCATTAAATACATAAAAAGTGGTAACTTTGTTTCTACATAATTTCTAGTCTTTTACGCAAAATCATACTTTTGCATAAACATGATGCTTAACTATCTGTATACACATACAATGTCATCGTCAATGTTTTCGATGCTCACATTGTGACTTCTCGGAATCAGCTTTTTTAAATGGAGAAAACAAGTCCAACTAATATATTGGATTTTTTTTCCTCCAAAATTTTCATTACAGCAGTTTTAAAGCTGCAATGAACCAGGAGAAACCATAATTTTTTTTTTTTTGCACCATCAATAACTTAGAAATTAGTACTGTTATTTGTAGTTGTAGATTAATTTATCGGGCAAATTCTTTTCACAATCTTTTTCCCTTGGAAAAAAAAAGGAATTTAAAATATTTTAAATTTTCAGTTACCATGAATTATCTCGATCCAGGGGTAGTTCCTGAAAATTTAATAATCATCGAGGTTTTTTTTTAATTATTTCAGAACGTTGTAGTTTTAAAATGGTTATACAACAAAAAATTCATAATTAGATAATAAATAAGCTCACAATTCCTAGTTAGCAGTAGATAAGATGATTTGTTTGAAAAAAAAAAATAATAACACTCTAAACTTTTCAGACATCTATTTCTGTGTATTGACTTTTCGTTTAATTATCCAATACTTCTTAGATTTTTAATTGGCTCCTTATAAGTATAAACATATAATCTTCTTATAAATATTAATTTTCACCCAAAATAGTAAAATTATGCATTCATTATTCCTGTATAATTGTTTTGAAAACAAAAATGACAATGATCAGAAATTACCAGTGATCAATCACTACCTCATTAATAGGAAGCAACATTTTATATTCTTCATTGAAATTAATTTTTATATTCAAAATAACCGCGGAACCGCTAACCAAAAGTTAACTCTCTTTTTAAATAAACAAGCAAACAAAAAAAAAAAAAAATGTACTGAAATAGTTGAACTATAAGAAAGAAGGGAGAATCTTTGCAAGAGCATAAGCATAGTTTTGAAACCAACAATCAAAGAACATTTATAGTAAGCAAATTTTATAAACTAAACAGCAAATTGCGATTGAATAAATGTAGTTAAAGTTAAGTGCTCTAGGATTGCAGGCACTATCTCATATTTCCTTAAAATTCATTTTTTTAATTAAAAATTCGATGATCATTAATTACCCCCAGAATAGTGGTCAGGAATTACCCCGAGTTATTCTGCATTAAACAGTTTTGTTTCTTTTACATTCATTATTTAGTCTTTACGAAATATATATGACTGTTCTGCATTACATCTAAAGAAATTCAAGAATAGAATTTTGTTTAAAAATATGACTTACCATTGAAATTTCCCCGGTTGCACGCGGAAAAATAAACGAGGTCAAATAAATGTTCATTTTTTGTACCGTCAGTTTGAATTTAGTCTAAGTCATTTATGACGATCTCGATCACTAAAAGTTTTGTTCTTTGATCACAAGGTGGGATAATTTGTAATAGATATGACGTTCGAGAAATGCAATTATATCAAGTTTTAGACTATAAGTCGAAGTAACTGTACAGCTAAAAAACAAATTTTTGAATGAAAGATATGAAGTAGTCAATGAAATTGCAATTCATTTGAAAAGTGATGTGTCGACATGAGTCATGAGCAAGGAAAAAACATGGTCGCTTATGAAATTTAAAAGTTCGTGAAAATAGTTAATAATATTCGACAGTTATGGAGTTTCTTAAAAATCAATTTTAATAGTCACCACCAATTAATCATAATTTTTATTGATTTTTCCATTGCGTATAATCCAATATCAATGGTTTTTTTATCAGTAATTGATGATGGTTTTGAAATAATTTGATTTGGAGCAAGAAGGAGAATATTAGGAGACCGAGCTCGAAATCATTAGGAGTTAAATGTTATTGAAGATCGTGCTGAAATGCAACCGAGACGTAAAATATCAGCTAAATTAAATCTTTCCTTTAAAAATAATTTTAACACTACAAGCTGAAAAAAGAAATTTTTTCCTCCCTATAAAAATTATGTTTTTTATTTGCGTACAAACCACTTGACCACTGACACTTGATTATGCACAAATAAATGGAAAATTAGAAGAAAACAAAAGTTATAATAATAATTAGTTGGTGGTATTTTTTTAATTGGTAAAAAAAAATTAACATGTTGGATATGTTTTGTACTGTTCTCGTGAGAATCATATAGGGAAAATAACCTTTATTTAGGTAATGAAACATTTTTGTATGTGGCAGGTGAAAATATAAAATAGAAAAAAGCAATCGCGAAAACAGGGTCAAAAGCGAGCTCAAAGTCGGTGCTTATTTTGAATGTACAACAGCTTATTTTATAACGTCTTTTGGGTTTACAGATAGAGTACGAACTTGCTATTAAGAGCTCCTGTTGAATAAGAAAACTCTTGCGACACAAAATCCATTTTATGGCTGCTTGTTTGACTTCGACCTCAAATGCATGAACAGTTACAGCTAGGAAGCTTCACGCAAAGAAATATGTCGAAAAATCGCAATATTTTAAAGCACACTGGTTGCTACAAAATGTAACAGCATTATATTTTATCAAACGTTCATTAAGTGCTACTAATCTTGTATTGGAACTTCGCAGAGAAAGAAGTTTGCTTGTGCAGTAAATGAGACAACAAACATGTCTGAGGGTTAGCAATCCGGGATTGAAAGATCAAAAATCATTCAAAAATGGTTCTAGTAAATTGAACTTTTCAATTATTAGGCGCTTTAAAAAAAGCTTGAAATCGTCGAAGTAAAGCATGGAGGAGCCAGTGGTAATCAGCTAGTTTTTATCTGAAATTAAGAAATTTTTAATGAAAAATGAAATATTGCCTTAGAACTTAGGAGTACTTCAGTATGACTACATTTTTTAATCGTGGTATGCTTTTTATTTAATAAAATTTAGCATTTTTTAAACTGCTTACTGAACTTGTTACTTCAAAGATGAGTTCTCAAATATCCGTATGTTTGCAAATATGTCATGAACAGTTTATCACAAAACGGATATCTACATTTTTTTTAATCAATAATTTCAGCGAGGCATTCTAATATGTAAATAGCTTGTGACTTTAAGTTCATTATTTTTGAAGCCTTTCCTCTACGGCGCAGAAATTGGATGTAACTCCACTTTATTTTACTAGTGACTTGTTTTTGTGAGTTGTGCATACATTTTAAGTACATATATTTTGTTTTTTGCTAAGGATACCTGTTATCTTAAACGGTTGACTCTTTATTTCACACATTTTGTACAAATAGATCATTTCTATAGATTCTACTGAGTAAAGCCTTTGCAACATTGTAATTAACATGTTCCGATTTCTACATATATATTCCAAAGTTTCAATACAAGGAGAAAAAACAAACGTTTAAACTTCGATCAAATTTTATCCAAAATTCGAATTAAGATTAGCGTGAGTGCATTTGTATTCAGTCTGCTCTCACATTTTCGTAATGCATTTTTTGTTGCTTAACAATCGATACTAATTTTTATTCAGACCCTTTGGATAATATTTAAAAAATATTTGGTAGATTAAATCATGGCTGAAAATAGGGTCGTCTGGGGAAAGCTTCTGACACTCACACAAATCAAACATGATGATGAAAAAATAGTTTTCTAAGTAATAGATATGGTGAAAAAAATGGAAGATCTACACACAAACCCTAAATTATGAGATCTTGAATTCTAATTATGTCGTTTATAAATAATTGGATTCAAAGGCACATGGACGCATGCATAGAAAATTAAAAATCTAACGCGGACGTCCTTCAACGGTCAAGTGTAAACAATAAGCAATTCGTGAATTCTCAAAAAAAAAAAAAAAAAAAACAGCATTTTGTCTCGTTGCAGGGAAGCAATTCTACAAGGACGAAAATATTCAGCATATCTTTTTTTTTTAACTATTCTTTATTCGGTTATAGGAAATTATTTTGTTAGTGTTTTTAGCGTATGTATTGAAAAGGAAGAGAAATTAAAAAAATATTTTACTCCATTTGAAATGCAAAACCTTCTAAAACTGCTGAAAAACATGCTGTCTCGGAACTTCACTTAGGTTCCATTTCAACTTTAAAACAAAGGAAAAGCAGTTTACATCTGATAGTGTTGGTTGAGGGAAGTGGGTCACTGGGGTAGGTCACCCTCCTAAAATTGAAATATGGATATGATTTTTATACTTTTTTACATTGATCATGTCAGATTTCATCACAGTGATTGGTTTTACATACATTTGTGCTTCGTGGAATATTTTTTCTAGGTCATAGAACTTAGTTTTAAAAAAAATTCTGGAAAATATTTTTTTTAGAGTTCAAGCAGCATTTTACCAAGAAGTGTAATTTACCAGGTTAGTTTTCATTATTTTTTTTTTTTTTATGATCTTCAAACTTTCGTGTATAGTTTAACTCAAAGTGCATATTGCAACAAAACTTTTTGCTTACAATATTATTAATGAGTGTTTAAGAGGAGAGGCCCCACTTACCCCGTAAATTTTTGCTATAAGGGGTAAATGACTTCACTATGGGGTAAGTGGGTCCCCCCATTAATAGTGAGGATTTTTAAATCAAAAGCAACTCTGACGAAATATTTGTATTAGTGAAATAAAAGACAACTATGATGACCTAGTAGGAATTGATAGTTCAATTACAAACTACTATAGCTTGGATTATGTATTTATGAAATTTACATAAAAAACCATTCAGGTCAAATGTTGGAAGTTGACGATACAGATTTAAAAAAAAAAAAAATACTGCTGAATTTTCAAGAATGAATAGAAATAGTGACCCTTTACATTGGCCTGTTGCGGATGATTTTGGAGTTATTACTGAGGATGAAGTGAAAGTGATAATAGAGAGTTTTTCCTTTGCCTTTAAATTAACGCAGCCATTTAGTGTTTTCAATTTCTTTTTCAACTTACAGTGTTGGCTAATTTACAAAAAATGATCTTAATCAACTGTGTTACATTTATTCAACAACCTTTATATGCAAAAGCAAAATATGTACCAATTAGGCTTTCAATAAATTTTACAGATGTAATTATTTTGTTTTATATTTTCCAACACGCAGATTTAAAAGACAGTAAATGTCTCATAAATGGATGCATTTGCAAAAAAAAAAAAAAAAAAAACTCATACTAAAAATTTATACTTTATCAAGTAAAACCCTATTACTTCTTTTTTGGAAATGCTTCATTTAAAGTTAAATAAAGGAGGGGGGAGGATGACCCCTTTAATCTTTATTATGGAGTAAGTGGGACTCATCTGATTTAAAAAAAAAAAAAGATAATGATTAAAAATATTTAAAGCATTTTTTTAGAAAATAATGATACACTTTTTTTTTATTAATAACGTTCAAGATAAAATAAGACAGTTTTTTTTTTTTTTTTTTTTTCAAATCTTTTGCATAAGGTTTCAAAAACGAACTGTTCTCAAAAAAGGTCCAATTACCCCAACCAACCCTAAACTTTTTGAATCGTTATATTTTTTTAAACATAATTTCAAAAATTAAGCTTTTTACAGTAAGAAAGACTTGAGTGACTATATATATGCTCGAAAAAACGATTGTTAATTTGAATGATAATAAATAATGATATTATAGGGGAAAACATGAGATCAGACATATTTCAGATTTCTCATGAAAGCAAAACTTAGTAAAATCTACTTTATGTATAGTATATCTATATACAAATTATTTAGATTAGGGTTACTGCAACTTTTTATTTATTTTTTATTTTTATATATCGAATGAAGCTAAATGACTTTTTCAATATTCGCTGGCTTTTTTTTTTCTTCATTTCACAGAAAAGGTGAAACACTTTTATACATAACTTATGTAATCCTATTACTTTCATTAACTTGGTAATGGTGCAGATTATAACGCAATTGAATGCATTTGGAAACTGGAAGAAATTGAAGAAAGGAGTATATGAAACAACTACATAATACTGCGAATGAAAATCAGTTCATAAACCCCTCATTAAAGTATGATCCCCCAAAATACACATCCAATATCAGTTCGATGCCTAAAAACGTAAAGACGTCATAAAGGGAAAAAACGGTTAGACCAAGAGTTTTGATGAAATGGGAGATGGCCTCACCAAGAGACAACATGAAACAGCAACTACTAATGAAAATCAGTTCACAAAATCCCTCATTAAAGTATGCCCATGCTTATCCCAAAACCCATGCACATCCTCATCAATTCGATACTTTGAAAAATGTTAAACGCCATAAAGGTCCAAGATGGCCATAGGAAGAGCGTTAAGTCTTCACTTGTTGAACTTTTTAGTGTTTTCTTTCAGAATAGGTTATGCAGATGTGTGGAAATAAAACTATCGAATGGCTAAAGTTTAGATAATTACTTGACTCGAGAATGGAGTGCAAATAATTACTCGGGACGAAGAGGTGAGACTCTTTTTATGGATTTAATGGCGATTCGTCATGTTGGCGATTATTTAAAGCTACCGAAATCAAAGCGGACTGCTCATTTTTCGCGGAACGTCGTTTTCCAAATTTAATCTCGTTGGTGAAGAAAAACAGCAAACGGGCGTATGGGTGTGGGTAGGATTCGAACATGGCTTTCCAATCACCGGAATAGAGATCGAGGTGCGAAAGTACGATGGGAAAATGTCATTAGTTCGAATGAACCTAACCTTTCATGGGGTGGGATCATCTGACAGTAAGTAATTGTTGTCATTAAGGTAACGAGGATTCTACTTTGCCGAGGAATCTTCCGTTTTAAACGGACTCAGATTACCAAGTGCTCAGGGGGGAAAAAGTGTGCATTAAGTAGACCTTGTAATGAGGGTTTCAAGTAATGAGATTCGGTTCTGATGGCGGATATCACTGGGTAAATATTATCACAGTTGAGAAACGCATTACAACTTATTATTCAATGGACGTGCATTAATGTGAAAGAGGAGGACTTTTCTCAATGAAACGATTTTTTTAACTTATTTTTTTCCGATAGATTTTAAAAGTTACTTTTAAGTCTTTTTGGAGACTTATAATGGTGGTTCGAACTTTCCAGATTCTTTAAAAACATTGTTTAGATATAATGTGCAATAATTTTGAAAACACCACCTTTATTGACCAAAGTTCTCCGAACAGTTATCGATAGAAGTGAAAATTTGTGTGTGTGCGCGCACGCACGCACGCGTGCGCCAGCACACACACACAGCACAATGCTGTAGGGGTGCTTATTGGGAAGGTAGATGTCATAGTTAACAATTTTCTTTTAGGTCGAAAAAGCTTAGTTTAAATTACTAATTCCACCTTTAATTCAAAAAGTAGATATTTCTCTTTTTTGAAGTTGGTTTGAAAGCAATTAACATTAAATTTGCGTTATTTTTACAGCAACAATTTACAGAGAGTCCGCTCACAGCCATAGCACTGTGCACACCCACCCACACACACACACACACACACACACACATATATATATATATATATATATATATATATATATATATATATATATATTATATGAAGGGTACATGGGGGTCATCAAAAGCAAATTTTGAGAAAAACGCATTTGCGGGCTTTTTTCCTAGTACCGCCAATTTTTAAACTAATACTTCAGCTGTCTGGCTTGGTTTTTTGCCTTTACCCTTATATTGGTCCCTGCACAGTCTAATACACATTAACTTATACCTATTATACGTTTTTTCCTTTGTACGCTTTTTTCATGCAGTCCCTTCAAAAACGTATAAACGGTGCTTCTCTCTCTCTCTCTCTCTCTCTCTCTCTCTATATATATATATATATATATATATATATATATATATATATATATATATATATATATATACATACATTCGAGAAAAATATAAATTATCAAGAAATTGAAATGTGTAAAAATATCAAAAATCTGCCAAATGTAAAAGATATCCAAACATGAAAGGGGGAAAACCAAATATCAAATTAAACCAAAGAAATAACGTGAAGCAAGGACTAACACGTCATCAGGGGAAAGATTAGCTCCTACTTTACAATGCTCTGGGATGCATATGGGAAAGTCCTCAAAACATGCAACCTTCCCCCAGAGCCTTAAAACATGAACAAAAAAAGAACAAAGTAATCTGATTGAAATGAAGCAGTCTAGAAAGGAATCCGATTGAGAAAGTCAGCAAGTGTGGATTAATAAAAGACACGTTTACAGAAGATGCAAGATGCCAGATAAGAAAACAGGTTTACAATGAAGGATTTTTTTTTTGAGCAATCACGATTGCTTATTGTTCTCACTTGACCGTCTTTGATGCCCGGTTCCTTTTTCAGCTTGGACCAGGGGCCTCTGCAGCACCACCGCCCACCGTCCTCTGCAGACGCGGCTCCTCCGGTCCTGAGCTATCCGTTTCTCACGGTCGGAGGCATCCATGTCCTACACACACATACGCTCCCACACTCACACACGCCTACGTGCGTACACATAGATCTACGTACACACACACACACAACTATGCACACGTAACCGCCCTGGAGGAAGGGCAGGCTTGGGAGGACAGGAGCCGTTTCTAGAAACAATAACTCCAACGAGTAGGGTGCTGTCGCAGTTCGTGATTGCGAAAAACATAATTTGAATTCAAAATTTCAGAATTCAAATTAATTCTCAAATTATTTTTTTCAAAAATGAAAAAACTACATTAGATATTTTCAGGTTAGATTCCATCATTCTTTCATAGTTTAGTAGGCTTTTCTGCAATTATACAAGTGCTCAATAGTACCTTAATCTAATAGGCAATTCCCTATTTCTTTAATGTAGCGTAAATAAAAAGAAGAATGAACATTATTACGATCCAAATCTTTTTTTCAGTATATTAAGGCTTCTATAAACAAAATTTTGTTTGTTACAAACAGTTTTTATTCAACTAATTTCATTGATCAATGTCTTATAAAAAACTTTGATGGAGATATTTGAATTTCATGAAGTCAATCGATTAATATGGAATTCAAAAGAAAATCTTTTATCAAAAAGATCAATATAAACAACATTGTTTTAAAGACAGACATTTAAATCAAGGAACTCAGTTTGGTTCATAGTGTCATTTGTTTGGATAAGTTCAAAATCAGGTGGATAAATATTTTTTGAATCATTGGAAAAGTTATGATACTTAAAAGCAATAAGATCATCCACGTATCAGAAAGCCTTTGGAAGAGAAAATGTAAAAATATTTTCGTAGTAGTGCAAGTACAGATTTGCTAAAACGGAAGAAAATTTGGATCCCTACGGAATACAGTTAATTTGTATGCAGCAATATGTTCTCCGCTGTAAATGTAGTTGTTGAAAAGATATTAATTAATTAGAACAGACCAAAAAGTTTCATCAATTTCAAGAGCTGTGTTAAAGTCATAAAAACGGGATATAAGAGCTTCTTTAAGATTAGAGAGAGCAATACTTGTAAAAAGGTCTTTAAAATCATAAGAGTAAATGCAATCCATTTTCTTTTTTCAAGGTAATCTAAGACAGGTTTATTATTTTTTAATAATCCGTGCGTGATTATCTTTTAGAACATTATTAAAAATGGTATTTAACAAATTAACAGAAATGCTACCTGGAGAATTAGAACCGCAAGTAATATACTGAATTTCAAAGCGTTTTCGTGAAATTTAGGAGAAACTGTGATCTGGTGGAAAGATAGTGTTAATTTTTTCTACTTTCTATTTACTACCATTTCTCCAAGAAATACCATTAAGTTAAGTATATTTTCATTATATAGCCGCCACTCCTGCTGAATTGCGGTGCAAGAAAAAATCAAACTTTCCAGTTCTAAAAAGTTCGAGTACTCCGGGGTACATAGCTTAATATCCTCGTGAGCTCAGCTTTTGTACTTCGTGTTTCCCCCCCCCCTTTTTTTAAATTTCTTTTTGTAGGACTTCAGATAATTTTCATGTGAATATCTGTTTTGTAGAATGTAGGGCTTCCGCGGTGTTTTTGCCACAAATGAAGCACTGGTAATATCATGTTACTTGGAGAGGGAATCGAAGTAAATTTCAAATTTCTCTTCTAAAAAGTGACAGTTCATTTCCAACAATATCGGTCAGGAAAAAAATCATATCTTCTAAAAACAAACCACCTAATTGTGGAATCCCAGTGGTAGACCTCAAAATGCATAGAAGTTGTAGGGTTTCACAGGTAGCCCTGCAGTGCGTGGGGAAATACCGTGAAATTTCATTGCAACGAACTTTAAGCGACCGCTAACTTTATTCGTTGTAAACGGGAATTTCGTTATGACGGAATTCAAGTAGTGTAAAGTAATTTATTTCGGGACTTAGAGAGAGATTACATACTATTTGATTGAGAAAGAGAAAAAAATACTAAAGCACAACTAAGTGAGAAAACATATTGCTAGCTAAGTGTTTAATTTTATTTTCAAAGAACACTTTTATTTTATTATCAAAAACCAGTTTTGGTTTTGAAATATCTAGTTGTTTGCTTCTGCATGAGTTTTACGTCATGAGCACCAGCATGTGTACAAAATTTATTATGATATCTGTAACTTTTATTCCGTGAAACAATCATCTAAGGAAATCCGAGTCAGTTAAATTTTTTATTTAACTGGGTCGGATGGCTTATTGTAACGAGGCAAAAGCTGTTATGCACAAAATGGTGCACAAGAGCGGAAACAAATTGAAGAAAAAAAAACACAATAAAAAAAAGGAAATGAGTGAAGATCGATCAGGGAAAGCTAATTTATGACTTGCACTTTATATATAGCTTAACGTGGATCAAAAGCTAATAGAATAGCTCTGTCAATAGACTATTGGTTTATTTCCGCTTACTTCCACTCCCGAATCACGCGTAAGCAATTTCCATTTCAAGTCTGTGCCTTGTAAGACAGATTCATTCAGTCCACGGAATATTTATTGTTACAGCCACAAAAATTGTTGTGTTATTGTTTGCTTTTTTCGCAGTTTGTTTTTCACATGGTCACCTTTTTACACCAATAGGGCAGCCTTTAGTGACTGTTTAAATAAATTTTGTGGCGGTATTAAAATTATTTCTACCAGTATCTGTATTTCTGTACACAACTATGTAAATCTATCTAATCTATCTGTATCTGTGTCTACAAATCTCAGTAACTCAATCTACGCATATCTATCTGTGTATGTATCTCTCTCTCTCTCTCTCTATATATATATATATATAGATAATTCCTCTATATTTATCAATTTATTGTACAGTCAAGTGCCCATACTTGGGACAGTACCCTAACTTGGGACACTTTGCCGAATTTAGTTTTGAAGGCTGGTACACCTGTTGGTACTTCACCAGTAAGAAATAAATGGTGTTACAGAAATACATGAATAGTTATCTTATGGAGTCTATGTGAGTTGAAGTTTGATGTACGAGCTTTATGGGTTATTTTTATGATTTTGAAACTTTTGAAAAAATATGCGATTTTGAAGTACCGAAATAATTTTGGTTACCTATGCTAAATGAGCAGCATTAGTTTGAATTTGTTTCACATTTCATCTCGGCTGTGTGCCTGGACCTTATTTGGGCTAATTCAGCTCCACCCAACTAACTCAATTGAACTGATTTATTCATAAATTTGAGAAATTGCAAACACGCTCTAAACTTGGGACGCTGTTCTAAGTTAGGATACTAAGGCATAAAAAGTGTCTATAAGGAATATTGAAGCAATAAAATGTATAATTGCACCAACAAAAACATATAGATACAAAAGTTTGTAAACTGAGGGCCATTCTGATGACAGTAAATGTGTCATACCATAACAAGACAGAACAGTTGTCATTGTTAAAAAAAATTTGAATCTATTGACGTGCAAAAGACGTTTTACCAAAATATTACATATATTAGTTCTACTAATGAAAATGAGTCTCAAAGTATAGGTGAGGCTAATTTATTTGTAGGGAATTTCATGTATTATGAAGGAATGAAATGAATGTGAAAAGATGTGAAATAAGGAACATGGAGAGCTACAAATAAGCTGTGTTATTCATTATTTGGGTTCACCAGTTGGTTTTATGCTTCCAAATATAGAGAGGAAAGCCGAAATATTGCATTCAAAATAATTAAGAAGGCTCAGGGATACATTCAATATTTTCAGGAACAAGTGTACGTTATGAAATCATTGAAAGTTTACAAGATTATATTATTTCTATCTAATGATATTTTTTTATAGGGTTGTAAAATAAACTTCTTTAAAATGATAGTTGGTGTCCCAAACTATTATCTACTGCTGAATACATTAAAGAAAAATCAAAATAATAAGTGTTTCAAGTTAGGGGGGGGGGGGGTCCCTAACTTGGAACAATGAACATTTTTTGTTTTATTTTTGAACAGACATATCTACACATCTATATTACCTTATCTTGAGGTGAAGTACTAAGGCACATCCTAAAAATAAAATACTTCGTTCGAATGGAAAATATATGATTAATGTGCTACTAAAGGTAAAAGTTCAAAACTGTCCCAAGTATGGCCACTTGACTGTATATCATCTATTTATTTCAGTAATATTTATTAATTTATTATCTATTTCCATATATATATATATATATATATATATATATATATCTGTATCTATCTCCATATCTAGCATTTATCTTCAAAAGTTAAACTTTAACATATTACATTTTGATAAGAAATAAAGTATTTTATTGGAAGTACATATAGTATGCAAAAGTGTGAGGGGGATAAGTTTAAGTGAGTGGGATACAGGGGCGCCCCAACTTAAATTTTTGGAGAGGGAAAGTGCACAATTTATGGAATGTAACTCCAAATTGTACCAAATCATCATTTTATAATTTTGTACCCCGGCAAGGAAAGTGGCATAGCTCAAAACTTGGAGAGAGAGAGAGAAAAAAAAAAAAAACGTACTAGCTATTGATGTAAAATCAAAATTTAATGCTTTTTCTTTTCACAGAACTCGCACAAGCCGGCTTTTATAAATGCGTGCTAGCATAAAAACGATGTGATCAGTAGTAACACATCATTAAAATTTCATACCTCATAAGAAAAAATTTCGAACTTTAAGTATGCAGTATTAGTTTAGATGACAAAAACTTTCAAGTAAACATCACATTATAAGTTTTTTGCGCGTATATTTGAGACCAAATTACTCGAAACAACTATTGCGTAAAACCTTGATTTTCTCCATTGCTGTTTTTTTTTTTTTTTTTTTTTTTTCAGTTGTGTCACTTTCCTGGAAGGGGTGCGATATGTTGGAACCTATCTCCGAAATCGGACAATATCTGAAAAGAAAAAAAAAATCGCAACGCGAATGAACCACTAACATGTGCCCTAAGTTCGAAATTTCATTTTATTTCGGAGTTTGTGCACTTGAATTTGATCAGTTCGAGATCCGGCAAATCAGTATTAATCCAAGTTCGATTTCAGACTTGCATGGGCGAAACACCCCCATTATTTTAAATGAGTTAATTGAGTAAGCGAAAAGGTAGTGAAACTAAGCAGCACCTCACTAACTTCTAAGGACTACTGAAGACAAAAAAAGTTTGAGGTTTGAACTATTTTTGATATCGAAAAAATAACTTAAAAAAGGACATTTGGAAACTAAATCATAAAATATTCTTATATACTGACGAACATTTTTGAAGGTCTTTATAAAGCTCATAAGTATTTGCGCCACAGAAAAATAAAATTGAGTCACAAAAGAATTTATTTTCTTACTACGGACACATACTTTTTTAACTGAAAATTCCACACATCGTGAAAATGATTTTTTAACCCATTTTATTTTCACATAATTAGGGCTAAAAAAGATGGTTTTCTTATTTTTTTTTTCTAGATTATTGATGTTGGAGGCGTTTGGTCCAAGTTCAGACGTGAAATCGGACTTTGCTCACTACTGAGTTTCTGGGTCATGAATTGTTCAAATTCAGGTGCACAAACTTCCAAAACAATGTAACATTTTGGATTTAGCAAATTTATCAGCGATCCATTCGCGTTGTGAGCATTTTTTTGGGACATTGTCTGATTTTGGAATAGGGGTTCCAACATGTTCAAATGAAATTAAAGAAAAAGAAAAACGAGCATACAGTCGTATCTACATCTAATGAGAAGAGACGTTAGGCAGTATTAAAAAAAGTTGGGGCTGCAATATAACAATACTGTCTCCGAATTTTCTGAATTTTCAATCAAAATTGGCCGAATAAGATAATTTTTGGGAGGTCACAGTGTCCTCTTATCGGAACACCCTTACTTGGAAAAGGTTGAAACAAACACGATGTAGAGAGATGTCTCATCACAAGCACTTTCACTCCACATAAAATAAAATCCTCAGAAAAAAAAAAATCAAATCTGTTTTGACGTGTTTTTATTTCAGAAGACGAACATGGCACAAAGATAAAGAGTTTTATCTGTAAAGGTTTTCATTATTCTGGGGGAAACAAACACCGGAGTCTTGCTTGGTAACATATTACCTACAGTTTTGTCCCGAAAAATATCTTCACAGACAGACCAAAAAAAAAAAAAAAAAAAGAAAAAAAAAAAGACAGAAATAAAATAGAAAGTTATTATCGGCGAACAGTGACGTGTTCTAATGTGTCAATAGCGTGCCTGAACTACATAAGGCTTTATCTCAGCAAATTTGTCCAACATTGCTTCGGACAACACACACGCCAATGAATTTTTATTACCACTAACCATCTCTCGGTCAACCATTGCAGAGAATTTTCTTCGGCCCGAAAATTTACTGCTATTTTTCCTTTCAACGTTTTCCCACTACGGCATTGAATTATTCATTCATCCCGGTGGATTGACGTAGTTTAAATTTTACAGGAATCTTTCCAAGTCTTAATGGAAAAATTGACTTTATAGTTAGAATGTGTGCAAAATAACTAAATTGGTGAAGAAAACAAATAGTTTGATTCGAAAGGAGAAACGACAGTAAAAATGTTTCTTCCATTGTAATAAATAAATTAATGTATATCTGTACTTTAATAAACAAATCAACTTCTTCCTTTAAAAAAAAAGACTTTTAATTACTTACTTACGTAAAATATAAATTACGTTCTCCGAAAACAACGAACGAGATAAACAGTATTCACATTCCATTAAAATATTTCAACTATTCTATTTGATTTCTTTTATCATTGCCATTACGAAAAAAAAAAAAAAAAAGAGAACACAATAGATAGCGCAGACGATAGTCAAATTAAGTAGTACATAGAATTATAAATTTTGTAGACGATAATAAATTCGCAACTCCAATAAACTATAGAGGGCGCTGCAGCCCCTGTCTAATGGCGGATGAAAAGGGTAAAACAAACGCATGCCGTAACTTATAACTTGCATCGTCGCTTCGTGAATGGCAGTAATTTTTCATCGTGTTTGTGAGAAGCTTTCTTTTTTATTCTACTGAAATTAAATTAGACCATAAACTGTCTGAAGCCTGTAATTTACCCCAAAGAATACACGTGGAATGGAATGTTTTACCTTTTTCTTTAGTATTGTTAATCACCGCAAGGTAGCGTATTCGAGCTCTGGAGTTGCGAATAGCTAAATATAAAATATAAAATACAGCAGACGATAGATTTATAAAAAGTAGAATCACTAAGAAAATAAAATGCATCTGTAACACATTGTAAAAAGGATTGGTACTTAATTTTATCATTGGGGGGGGGGGGGGACCAACTAAAGTCATCCTACGCAAATAGGAATCTTTGTGTCATATTTCCCTTTTTAAAATTAAATAAATAAATACATAAATAAATAAATTTAAGAAGTCCAATATTTGTTGAAGATAATCGTTGAATTTATAGTTAATTTAGTTAAAACTTTAGAAATAACATATTTTGAACAACCAAAATATGAAAGTGCTAATTATAAAATCGCGAGTGTATATTTGTCCCGTCGAAAGTACTAACCTTTTGAAGCACGGTGGCTTTGTTAGATGCAAAAAAAAAAAAAAAAAAAAAAATTTCGCCGATTGTTGAGGATAGGATTGCTAGTTGGATGGGGAAGAAAATTTAAAAATTGCGGCTTCTCAAAAGAAGTCACCTTGCTTGAATGAGTTGAGCAGAAGCAAATGCTTATTGATTTTCTGCTTGATTGGTTCGGTTAAAGAAAGTATATTTTAATGAAACATAATGATCAGCCCTTAAAGCCGCGAGAATTAAATTTCGGGGGCAGGGGAGAGGGGGGGGGGGATTTTAAGTGAATTTTCGGAAGTGATTGTTGATTTCTTACATTTTCCTCCTTGCGAGGTATTTACACCTAGCCAAAACAAACAATCAATATGTTAAACAATTCATGGAGCTTTACCGTTAAAGGTGCGTCATTTAGCGCATTTTTTACTTTCGGCGACTTTAATTTATTTGCCGCGATTACAAACTAAAACTTTCGTTGTTGGCAACATTTAAAAACGTTAATTTTTAAATTCTAAAAATACCATATACTTGTAGGTATCGCCAATCGCTTCAAGTAGTTTTTTTTTTTTTTTTTTTTAATGTAACCAAGGCAGAAAGTAAACAAGTCACCAAACCAAGTTACACAGAAAAGTACCCAAATCATTGTTAATTTTAAATACAATTTCCTTTTATTGAGGTAGTCACATGCGTTTGAGCCATATTTTTCGACATAAGATTTACTTTGTAGGAAAAAACATTTCAGTGATGCAACGTTTAATAAAGGGACCTTATTTTAACCCTTTGAGGCTGTGCTTTTCAACGTGTAATCCGCCAGCAATTTTCATGTGGTCCGTGAACAGCTAGTCAAAATTAGTCTACACAGGGTAACCAACAGGGCTGACGAGAGGTCATGTCGGCCTAATTGGAAACTAAGGGTCCGGCTTGGAATCGGAGTAGTGAAGTTGTGTATGTTTAATCAGGGGACCAAACTAAGGGCTCGCTTTTGCTATCGACAGATCTGGTGACCAATAAGTTCTCATACACATTCAAAATTTTATTACAGTCGCACATAATAAATAACACAAACATTTTGCATCAGATTAAATTATCATTCATTAAGTATCTTCCCAATAAATGATTTGGAATAATTCCGCTTTTTACTTTCCTGATAAGCTTATAGAACTCTTGAAATCCATCACATACGATAGGTAGGCTTCCCCATTGGCATTTCCTGCTACAGCTTTTGAATGACATTTTTGATTTCGCTTAAATTTTGGATTTTATTGCTATGATATATGACTCTACGCCAAATGGTCAAGCGAGTTCAGATCTGGGGAGTTGGACCATCCATTCTTGGATAAAAAGTCAGCGAAATTTTTGCTGCACCACTCCTGAAGTACACCTGCGGTATGAGAAGTTGCACCGTCTTGTTGAAAGCAGCAATGTTCCGCCTCATACAGATTTGAGTTGGACATTTGGGAGTGAAACCTTAGTTTTGAAACATTGAGCGTTGCTTTTAAACCTTTTTTCAATGGAAATTAAGAAGAGTTTTTCTCTTTTAGAAATAGCCCCCTCTCCTCTCACAAACTATTTCTGATGGATCATTATGGGAACGTATATAATGCTGGTTCTCAAGCAGGATCACCATTTCGACGTTTTTCAGGGGCAAGTTATTCCGAAAAATAACCACAACCACGCCCACTTATATCAAATTAATTTCTCAAAGCCAGGGGGGAGGGGATCAGATGCCCCCCTCCTAAACCACCTTAAGTGACGGGCCTGCTTTCAAGGATGTCATCAATAGATACTGACCATATTATATCAATTTGGAGGTTATAACTTTGCTGTAAAATAAATAGTTGTTCTGATGAAAAGAGAAACTCACTCCCAACGTGCCCAGAACGTTTTTCCGCCCTCAGTTCCTTTTTATCGTAGTGGAGTCTGAAACTCTGAATTTTTCTTTTTCTATTAGTTATGCACTTTAGGTCCATTCTCGAGCTCTCTTGCAAGTTTTAAGCAATTTTTCGTCCGTATCGTTCTGTTATTTCCTGACCCTTTTCATGGACTCTCTTGTCCGAACGGATTGCTTTGTGCCAATCTTCTTCTGTCATTGTCAGAGGATGTCTCATTATACCTTCTGTCTGATAGTTCTGTAAATGAAATTTCACTGCATCACGCCTCCAAAAATTTCACCCGGCCGTTCTTTGGTGAATTTATTTATCACAATTTCCATAAACTTCTTCATTCATTTCAGGTCAAGATAAATATGATTGGTGCAACATTTTGGATGCTCTAATAGCTTATACATTATACGAAGTGATCTGAGAAGTAATGCAACTGCAGTAATCCACATAGTTCTTTATCCTGCTTCAAAATGTTGCTTGAGAACTTATTGGTCACCCTGTATATCATTTTTAGAGTAGTAATTAAATTTATTAAAGGAAAACTAGTCGAGACCTCTGCGGAACTCCGCCCTGTGCTTTAAATTGTTTCATGTGGCAAATCACTCTTTACAAATTTCAAAGAAAGAACATTATGAAGAAGAATCGAAAAAAATAAACGCACAAAAGAAGGCATTTAATTTGAAGACATCAGCAACAAAACTTCGTTAAATACAACGTTGTGATAATGTGATCATCTCTCAATTTCTGGTTGTAAATATTTTCAATGCAAACATAAATATCATTAAAAGTGTGACTGAGTGACTCATGAAAAAGCAGTAATTTTGCATGTGAAAAAACAGGCTATGGCAAATACAATCCTGCCTAACCTCTGACGGAAAAAAAGAAGCATTAAAGATATATTTATTGGCACGGATTCGAACTGAGCGCCATTCTGATTATCAGCATGGCACATGAACCAACCGAGCAATTGCGCCTTCGTTTTCGAATGCTATTCATTAAAGCAATGTATAATAAAAAAAAAGCAAAAAAGCTTTTTGCCAAAAAAAAAAAAGGGAGGAAAAAAACGACCATGCGTCTATGTTTTGTCATTAGCCAGCATGGTACGCTTTAAAATTATTCGTAAGACATGAATTTAATTAAGGAATGATGAAATGTTTTCATTTTTGAAAATTGACACTTTTTCCATTAGCATGCTTCTTTAACCGTTACGGCTAGAATGCCAGCACATATTTTTCTTTTATTCGAACACTTGAAAATCAAAATCAAAACCAGTTGGAATAAGTCCGTTTTTAATGTATTTCTCGAACGTAGACAAATGCATTTTTTTTCCACCGATAACAGAGGAGTAGAAATTGATTCTTCACTTTTGAAGTTGATAATAATTTTAATGTTTTACATCATATTCGAATAAATGGTTAAAGGTTTACTGGGTGAAACTCATAATTTCAATTTAGAGTCGTATTTTTTTTTATACAAAAGGTTGAACACTGCTATTAGAAAAATCTACATTTCAGCATACAATAAAAAAAATTTTCAGCACAAAAGACTCAAAAACTTTGAGGTCTGAATTTTTAAATCTAATACTATTTTTTTATGCCTACGTTATGCTTAGTTATCTGAACCGAGTCAAAGCTTAAAGAAAAAAAAAGAAAGAAAGAAAGAACACCCTTCGATTAATAGTCAACTAAATACTAACATTACCCTGCATAAAGGAGTCGAAGCATAAAAAAACATTCCAGTCGCATTTATTTTATTGCCTTACGTGTGTTATCAATTGTATGTTAGGAGTACATGTAATGAGTAATATTAATCCAAATTAGCTTTAGTAGCGGACAGTCCAGCCGGGCCCGAAGTTCAACTAGTTTATAGCCAAACGCTCTACCGAAAAAAAACTTATCAAGTCCAGTGCTTTTAAACTCCATTAAAAAAAAAGATCAATTGTGATTTTTTTCCTCCGAAAGCGATGCAAAAATTTGGACAATTGTATTAGAACGTAGAACATTGGTTAAAAAAAATCCGCATGGGAACTACAGTCTGCATCAATGTTTTGGAATAGCAGGTGGCATTTCCGAAAAATTGATTTTTAGACCGTAAGTCTATTTTTCGTCATTAGCCGGTCCGATAAGCTTAAAAATGAGTGGGGAATTTCTTCAAGAAATAAGAAAGATCTCGCATACCGACAGAAAAATTATTCACAGAAATAATATGTCAAATAAGATGTTGAAGATAAGTGTTTTTTTTTTTTTTTTTCAAACAATTTACACAATTTTTTATCGCTGGTTGAACAGTTATGGCTTGGATGGCAGCACGTGTTCATCATTTAACTGAAGGGTTAAAGTACAAAACCAGTTGAACTAAGTTCGCTTTTTAAACGTAGCTTTTCGAATGTAGTAAAAATGTGACTGGCTATTTGTTTTTTGCCGAAAGAAAAAAAAAAAAAACGATATTTTACCCATCGAGTTGTTAGTAATTTTAACGTTTTACTTCGTATTCTAATAAATATTCATCGGGTAACTAAATGAAAAGTAATTTCAATTCCGGGTGGTAATTTTTTTATCTGTACAAAGGGTCATTAGAATTATCTACATTTCAGTATGCGATTTTTTTTTTGAAGAAAAAAATTGTTCCATTGTAGTCTAAAATCTTGAACATGATACTAATCTTTTCGCTTACATTATGCTTAAGTTTTCTGATCGGTGTCAAAGCTTTAAAAAAAATAAAACCTTACAATTAAGAATCAACTTAACTACACGATGCATAAATTTTCCGTAACAGCAAGGAGCGTTCCCATCTCATTTACTTTATTGCCTCACTTGTGTTATTAATTGTATTTTTAATGTTCAAGTAATGCATGACACTTATCTAATTTTTCGATGCAGATCGTCCGGGCTGGGCCCGAACACTCATTCTTCTGGGTACCAGTCGAACATTCTGCTGATCGAGTCATTCAGCTCTGTCAGTTACTGTGCAAGTTAAACTTATCAAATTAACCGAAAACCTCAGTCCGGAGCATTAAAACAGGTTTTTTTGACAGAAAAAAAAAACAATTTTTAGATTGTGGGTCTATTTTTCGTCATTAGCCTGTACGATAGGCTTTGCAATGAGTTGTAAATCAAAGAAATCGATCAAGAATTGAGGAAGATCTCGCGTAGGAACAAAAAACAGGCTACAGAAATAATATATAAGGATGTTGGATTCATCTCATTTCGCCTAATATAATTGTTGTGAAAATATTATTTATATCGTATGTGGTTCACTTAGGATTCGGAAAGGAACCAAGTGGTCTTCAGTAGTAGAAAGTTAGAGAACCATTGCTGAGTCACAGTGGCTTCGTTTGAGGTCGCATTTTTTTTTTTTTTTCAGGCAATTGACACCAGTGGCTTCAACAATTGACTGATTTTTTTTCTTCTTCAAATGGTGGTGTCAAATGAAGCCCCCGTTTTCCAAAATGATAACAAATTAACATAAAAAGATAAAATTAAAAAAATATTCTAAATAAGTTTCGAACTCAAATGTTGCCGATTATATAACTTAGAATGGTCTCCTGTAATAGGGGCTACAGTTACAGCCAGATTTCCATGTAATTCGAATTCCCACATAGCAAAAAACTATTTATGCATCACATCCCCACTCTTTTAAATCAAATGAGAGTTTTTTTAGAAAGAAAATTTCGGCTTCATTTCTAACAGTTTAAAGTACTTGAAAACTTAGCATCGTTGTTAACGTAATACTTAGATTACTCCATGGTTAAGATATAGGGGAATGTGAGGCGAAGGTATTGGGGCAAAGTGAAGTGGTGAACTATTCACTCTGTTTATAGTGCCACCTCTGTGATAATGTTTTAACCATATAGTACCACATGCAATGTGTTGCAGTCAGGAAAAAGTTATCTCTGAAGGTAAAAAAGATGACAATAAAAGCAGCAATTTGCAAAAATTGATACTCATATTGTAATATTTTGTGGTAAGTCAAAAATCATTTTTGTTATCGTAAAATGATAAAGTTCTTGTTATTAATATTTTAAATATTAATCGAGATTGATTAATATTCGGTGCAGTATTTCTTTTATTAGTTAATATTAAGTTAATTTTTATTTTAAATGTTTAGCACAATTAGTCAAGTACATGCGGGGCAAAGTGAAATAGTTCATTTCGTTTATTTGCTCAATCCTTTATTAAATCTTACATATTCATTTATTAATGAATTTACATTACTTGACTTCATAATTCACTTATTTTATTATTTATTCACTCTATTTTATTCACTCATTTATCTTTCTCACATATACTGATTTATTATTTTATTCAGTTATACGTTTGTAGCTGCACAACATTATTTACTGTAAACATCATTTACTCATTTCTTCATTCATTCCTTTATTTACTCATTTATTAGATCAAATATATTTTTAATTATCAAATAGAAATTGTTTTATCAAAAAATATTTTTTATTTTTCACTTTGCCCCATGAAAAAAGAAAAAAAAAGGCACCTTTTTTTTGAAGCTACGAATTTACTGCCAACAATTAACAATAATGTTTCCATGCAAGTTTTATTGTTTAAAATTTTTTTCTTTCTTTATGCACTGTAATTTTCCAAAAAAATTCTCTATTTGTTCATTTTGAAAGAAATAAGCTATCTTAAATGTTTTACTTTGACCTACATTCCCCTCCTTACCTTGTATGAAATCATTGAATAAATCTTTTATTTTATTTATTTATTTATTTTTTGTATCCATGTTGATGCATTAAACGTTAATTATAAAACTTTCCCTTTATGCTGAGAATGAGATCATTAGTATCAAACGTTTAGTTACTCATTTACTAACGAAACCTCTCAGTCACGTTTAATTAAAAAGCAAGTGTTGCCGTCAAGTCCTGTTGGGACGTCAGAAAACCCAAGACAATTTGGTATTATTAATGATTTTCACGGTGTGTCACGGGCCCGAATACATAAATTTTGGGCCCTCCTGCAAAAAAACAGCAGGGCCTATAACCACCCATTGAATTGCTCCCCCCCCCCCCATAACGAATTTTCTAAGCGAGTGATTGTTTGTTTTTTACCGCTTCATGATTTCTACTCCAATTGGAAATTCTTTTGTTCAACTGTTTTTATTTATTTACTAGCTCGGTTGCACGGTCTACCTCTATAATAATATTTGAAGAAATAGGAGACAGGGTAAAATATCCCGTCAACGTGTAAAAAAGAGCTAGTTCCAGACTCAAAATTCAAATTTATACCTCTTTGGATTTCTTTCAGTACTCCAAAACTCCAGTCATTGTTATTAATAAGCGTAAACAGTTCGTTTCCGGGATTTCTCTGTGAAAATACCCAATTGGGGTCCTCCCCATATAGGGTGCGAAGTGCAATTTCGCATGAAAGAGAGTCTAGATGGCTCCATCTGGTGGGGGAATTGGACGAAAGAATTCTCGTGGTATCCGTCGATAGATGTGCAACACGAAATAATGAACTCAAGCTCTTGGGGACTGCAACTAGGTCTGCAGATGGTGAAAAAACAAACGCAATACACAGCATCATTATAAACAAACATCCTGGAGTTTATTGATTTATATGTCTCTGTTGACGTGTCTCCTTTGAGCTCCGACCGGATCAATTTTTCTAAGGTGTATCGTCAATTTTCTTTCCGATAAAATAAAAATTAATTTTATGGTCCTAGATTTCTCACTTTCGCTTATACCATAGTTCCTAAAATATTATTTTTTCTATTATTTGAAATATATATTTTGTTGCTATTTAGAATTAGTTATTTTTCAAACAAAACAATTAACAAAACACTATTACGCATCATGCATGAAACACCAAGAAACAGTAATCAAATGTCAATAAATTCTTGTCCGCATCAGTAAACTAATAGCACGCTTAAAAAAATAATTATGGATGCTAGATTTAATAAAAATAACAAATTCAAAAACATATGATTGAGATCATAAAATTATCGAAGCCGAAAACGAACTCACTTTTTGGGCTTTTTTTATTTTAAGCTTTTCAATTTCCTAATTCCTTTTTGTGTGTCATTTTGACAACCATTGGTCTGTGGGCTTTTCTTTGATAACTCCATCTTAAAACTTAATATTGATTTTATAGGAAAAAAAAAAAAAAAAGATTATCCTAAGAATGTCCCCTTAAAAAAAAAACCAGCGTCATTGTTGTTTTTAGACCAATAGCTCTGAGTTGAAGCAACTTTGAATATCTAATGTAGATGCTACCTTTAAGTAGTTTGAACGGTTCAAACATTGTCTTACGCGTGATCAATCAAAAAACCCAACTGTCAATTTTCGCTTTTTTTTCGTGAACAAATTTTGATTAAAATCCATCGGTTTATTATAAATTCTAAAAATCTGAAATTTCCCCACAATCCCCATGCTCTTGTCCTCCCCTTTTTTTTTCAAAAAAAAAAAAAAAAAAAAAATCGAACATTTTATTAAAAATGGTTTACCTCAAAAGGGTAGTATATAAATGACATGCTTTGTCATGGATATTTTTCTGTTTTTTATTTTTAAAAGTGAAAAAAAAAAAAAGTTTGCTCTTGCTTTGTTATAATCCTAAGTAGATGCATCTTGTTGGTGACTTTATAGTGACTTTTCGTGCCCGTCAAGCGACAGGGATCCTTTTGTGACCACGCAGATCGTAAGGGTCCCATTTTAGTTGCAATGGGATCACAGCTGTTTCACAGTATTTTCAATCTCTTAATTTATTGCCAGAGGAAGTTTTTGGCAATAATGGATTAAAGAACTCATTTTATTTTGATGTAATAAGGTATGTATCATTTATATAGTGTTATGAGAAAGAGAGAGCACTCCCAGCACAGCTTACTTGACATCAACTTCACTCAATTTTAAGGTTAAATTAATAACGCCGACCCTCCTTTATCCGGATTACATTTGCAGCTTTTAAAAAAATTATATTCCCATAGATAATTTTAAATTATGATAGTAATAAAGTAAATAAAAATTGTGGTTTTGAATTTGCTCCACGCACGCGTCAAGAAGTTACATTCTTCGCTTACATCACATTCCTCATCAATTCCGATTTTATACCAAACAAAAGTAAACTAAATACAACACATACTGAATTCACGCGAAGAAGTTTAATATGGTATCGCTTCCAACTGTAATCTGTTTTCCGTCGCCTTGTTTTATTTGTGCGTGAAACAATCACGCAAATTTAGCAATAGTTTAAAAATATTTCAGATACTTCTCCGAATGGAGAAGAAAAATGTTCTTATACGTTGGTTTCTGGTATTTTCAGAAAAGTAATTCTTTATTTAAGAAAGGTTTCTGATTTTTTTACGGTGTGGATATGAATAGGAAGAAGAATCATCCATGTCTTCTTTTGTCTATTAAACCCTTTCAATACTATTTTGCTTATTTGATCAAGGCAGAACATATTTTTACTAAATGAAAAAAACTTCTAGATTCAAAATAACTTTATCATAAATTTGAAATAATTATGATCTGGGTCCACCTCATTCGAGAGGCTACCCGCTCAGGCGACTACTGTTTTTAGAATAAGAATCTTTCTGAAACTATGCTGCATTGAGTTTTTCTATAAACCTTTAGAAATAATTTGTCTCTTTCCTTAATTTTTTTCCTGGCTAGTAACCAGGAAACCATAGGACAGTGTAATAACAATTTAAATGAGTAGGAATTGAATGAGCAGTGTAAGACATGTTTCTGTTGAATGAGCAGTGTAAGACATGTTTCTGAACGTATAAATTATTTCCTCGTATCCCGGTTATCGAAACATGAGATCGTAAAGTCTTAAATTTTGCGGAAAGTAGCCAAATTTAGCGAGTTTCGATGAGGGATGGAAAACATCTTTTACACGCAATGCAGACGAATCTGCAGCATCATACAGATGTTGAATTTTTTTGGTACCTTCAATTTTTCGCCACCTCTTCGAATCCGGCCACACTTCTTAAAAATTAGAATTAATTTCAAATAATGTTTGCTTCAAAAAAATGTCTCAATTGCTCTTTCGACTGCTACCTATTTCATCATTATTACACTATTCGCGTGGTCCAATGATAAGATTTTAACATTTTTGTCGGTCTCTGATTGTATGTATCAACTAACTCTAAACCATTGCCAGGGGTGGCAAATAGGAGGGGCGAAAGGGGGACTTGCACCCTCAAATTTTGCTCAAAATAATAAAAGATGGGAATTCATTTTACGTAAATCGTTAAGCAATGATCAAACGGCAGAAGGAAATTAAAAGAAAACGAGCTGATGTGTGCATCACATGACTTCCTTTTACTCCAATTTAATGTCCTTTGCTCATTATTGGCAGTTTTAATATGATTCAATAGTTTACTGTCTATCACCAACAGTGGCCAAATTGAAACGAGATGAAAAAAAAAAAAAAAAGCCAAATTTGTCGCCAAGTTTGGGTTGGCGACAAGATCGCCCAAACGAGATTTAAAAAAAAAAAGAAAAATTTGTCGCCAAGTTGGCGACAAAACTTGGCGACCAAAAGACTGGCGATATATCGCCAAGTGTCCGCCAAATTATAACACCACTTGAGTTTACATCGAAATTAACAATGATTTCCCCCAAAAAAGGGCAAAAGACCCCCTTTGGAGCATTCGAATGCAACTAAAAAAGAAGGAGCACAACTAGGCCCCACTAGGAGTCTACGTACCAAATTTCAACTTTCTAGGACATTCCGTTCTTAAGTTATGCGGCACACATACGCACATACATACGTACATACAGACGTCACGAGAAAACTCGTTGTAATTAACTCGGAGATCGTCAAAATGGATATTTCGGGTGTCTGTACGTTCCTAGGCACATATCCACGTGTGGTCTTGTTGAAAAAAAAAACTCAACATTCATTTGGGGGTGAGCAAAATGGAAATTAAGGCCGATTTTTGGGTGAAATTTTTTTCGCGAATACAATACTTCCTTTTTTGTAAAAGGAAGTAAGAAGACACCCCCTGTTTCTCAATAATATTTGATGTGACTCGCAACATTTCCAGATCCTCAAGTGTTTATTGCTATTTGGATGATAGCTTAGAAATTCATGAATCGTATCTAGCAGGGCTGTGGATTTGGAGGGAAAATAACCGACTCCTTTAATCAAAAATGACTCATTCTGACTCCACGACTCCGACTCCGCAGCCCTGATATCTTGCCCTTTTCAGAAAAGAAAAAAACTGATGGAGAATCACGGTTGGTTTCCACTAAAGAAACAATCTCCTCATATGGGTTAAATACTTCATACTTGTGTGTTTAGTGTTATAATGATATATCCAATGAGAGAGGACATTGTAAGTGGTGTGGCTGTACGATTCTTCACAAGAAATTCATTTCATTTTGCATGTTTTGTTAGCTCATACTTTATTTTACGCTTTATGTTAGTGAGTAAATATCGGTTCCTTTGGTTAGAAGCACATTTCAGTAATTCGCTGTATTACGTATATATTTTTGTAGAAACTTCTCACGAAAGACAAGCTAGTTTTGAAACAATTCGCACATCAAAAAATACTTTTTCCATCAGGAGCTCTTTGACTTGGCCATCTCTGAGTGACACAAGATGATATTCAAGAGTTAAAGATGTAAAAGCCTTCCTTGTTAATTTTGGATTATTGGAAAGCGTCTCTTTCAAAGGTGGAAAAACTGATGCCTTGTTTGAAGATTTATTCGCTTTGTATGTATTGTGGAGAGTTTTTGAAAAATATACTTTTTACTCTATCAAAACATCTTCGATTCGCTAACCTAAATTTTCAGACTAAGCAAACTTCAGCTAAATCTAGAATTTAAAATATAAATAATTTTCGCATGAATGCATATTTCAACCAAGCTTGAAACACTTAAAAAAATCTTAATTTGACCAATTTTGAAAAAAACGCAAAAAAGTTTCAGCTTAATTTAGGGGAGATGAAAAAAAATTCACATGATGAAGATTGAATTAACGTTTTGCATAAAATAGTAGATTCAGTTTCTAGAGAAATTAACATCTAATTCATTAATCTGATTTATTGCCCTTAAGTTGAATATTATATGGATAGGTTATTAAAAAGGGTGAATAAAATGTTAAAATTATAAGTAAAATTTATAGCAAGAGGAATTGTTTTGCGAATAGAGACGATATTATGCAATGATGAAAAACAAAGCCTAAAAGCACATCGTTTTAAATTTTTCCTGGAAAATTTTAAAGAGGAAAATCTAAAAGAAGCATAATGGGACATGACTTTCTTCTTCAGCTATACTAACAGAAGAGTACGGTACTGGATATTGATGGAATATAGTACATACGATTTCCTGTTCTTCCACATTATAAAAGCAGTGCGTTAAATATACTAGTATTAAGATATTTTATGTTATTACTTATTAATAAAATAAATTAAAACTGAGGTCATTGAAATTTAAATTATTTTAATACCCTTGCTTTTTATAAACATTAAATCCATTTCATGATCCCTTCCTGTTAACCAGTATGTATCTTTGTTCCATAAACCATACTGAGGTAATTCACATTAAAAAAAACTCCACCCCCCAAGTGAAATGTTGTAATGCCGCCCCTAGCCACTGCCAAGATGAAAATTAGGAAAGAAAAATTTAACAAATATAAAATCTACAGTCGCTTTATTGGTTGTTATTAGTATTATCATCATTATTATTATCTAACAGTAAAGTTGGAATTATTTTACATATTTTTCCCGTTCAAGCTTCATAAATAGATCACCTGCTTTGCATGTTTAATTAGCTTAAAGATCAAATAACTCAGAGGGACTTCGATAAAACAAATGGTCGTTTCTCCAAATATTTTCCTTTCACTTTCACCTCTTTGCTTCTAGTTGTCTTAACTCAAGTAGGGCTACTGGAAAAGTTTTTCAAAAATTTATTTTTCACGGTGATTTATATTTTTTATCTTATTTCAATTTTAAAGTCCTCCCTCAATTTTTTTCCCCGGATAAAACTTTAGAGCAGAGATCTAACAGAGACAGCACAATCTTATTTGCCAGTCACCAACATGAACAGTCCTTTTCTTTGATTGTCACATGATATTTCACAACGGCGCCAAATTAGAATGTTATTTATCGCTGTTTTGGCCAAGAATGTCTTGTATAACTCGAGTTAGCATAACTAAATCAATACTAACAAAAAAATCACCGTTGAATTGTCAAACAAAGCGAGGAGGTTAACTTTGAATCGATATGTAGTTTTTTTCTTTTTTAGTTCTCTTCTGCATGAAACCGAAATCTTGAATACTCACAGTGAGTTACGATTTTAATTCACTTATTTCTACTTAAAATCAACGAATTAGCTCATCATTCAGTTCCCTCATTTTATTATAGATCCATATTCAGATGAAGCGGAAGACAAAAAATGAATTTATGTTTTACGTTCATGAAAGCTGAATCCTGCTTTTATACAATGTAAAGTTTGATAATTAAAATTATTGTTTTTAAATTCCGATTTGTTTGATGATACTACACATTTCTGATATTTTCGTAGCATTCATGGAAAGTTTTTTGATCACTTGTTTTATTAAATAAATTTCATCTTCAGCATAAACGAAAAATATTTTAACTTCAATCGTAGTAGAAAATTAATATTTTTGAATCGGTCTTCAACAGAACGGATTCCATATCGGCGCATCGCAGGAAAGCGATTTTCAGAAGGCCCACCGGTGAGGTGAAGGGATTGACCACTAGATGGCCCCACCCCCGCACAAGACAGATTCATTTCGAAAGCGAGTTCAAGTTGTTTTCCGCCGTTTTTTTCATTGCAATAAATTAAAGTTATAGTAGATGCTTTTTATTTTTTTAAATATTTTCCAATGATCCTTTCTTTTCTTTTCTTTTTCTCTTATAGTGGGCTGTGTCCTATGTAAAATTAATTCTAAGATTCTCTTGACTTTATGTGCTTAATACTTTCTTTTCTAGTTAAGAAAACTGTAAAAAAAAAGTTATTGAAATCTAAATATTAAATGCAGTGGCGCTCCTACCACAGATGTTACCCGGGGCGGTAATTTGAGTTGCCTCTTCCCCAGCCAAAAAAAAAAAAATGTTTTATGTATGTAAACATGAAATTAGAACAATTTTACGAAGCAATTTTTGTTTTATGTTTAGAGAAAGCAGATTAAAAGACAAGAATAAGTTATGACCGCATTTTATGTGAAATTTGACTTTGACACAGGGGTGCCCACCTGGGGGGGGGGGGGGATCGATTGTGCAGACTGCTCCATTGAAATTTTTAGGGGGGTGTTTTGAAGGGTAATTTTTCCTGGGGGGGGGGCGGCTCGTGCTTCTGGTGGAGGAGGGTCTTCGCGATATTTAGGGAGGCTGTTAGCGAGGGGGAGGGGAGGCACCTCTACTTAGACGCATATGCAACTGGCAACCGCCCCCTTCTCCAATATTGTGCTCCATTTTCGCTGAAATTTTGACAGATAAGATAAATTTTGGGAAATTTTTCAGAATTGAAGGACTTCTGTTTTTCATAAACTCTTAGATCCGTTTTGGGTGCCACCGCCCGGAGGGGTGTTCCCCGGTATTGACGCTACCGCTAAATAAATTCTTTGGATGCAAAAAAAAAAAAAAAAATGTTTCAAGCAATTTAAGGAAGAAGACGAAGCAGAGCCGAATTTGAAGATAGGCAGAATGGGCAGCTACTTTTTAATTTCAGAAAAAACTCCTCTTTGCTTCTAGGTGCTTCGTTTGGTGCCTTGCAAGGAAGCAGAACCGTCATTTTAAATACTTCCAAGGAGAAGGGGGACAAATGGTACGTACTTAATGTATATTGTATTCGAAAGCAGCTAACACCATTGCAAAATATTTGCAAATGTGAAATACGCTTAAATATCACAGCCACCCCTTCGCGACCCCCTCTTCTAAATGGCGGGCCTGGAAAGGCTAATTTAAGTATTAAAAAAGAAATTTTTTTAGCTAAAATCAGTCACCTTAGTAAATGAATCAAGTACATACAGTCGAACCTCCATATATCGAACTTCCACATATCAAAATTTTCTTTATATCGAAATCCCAGCAAATTTCTATGTTCATTACATAGAAAAATTGTTTCTATGTATCGGAAAAATCTCTATATATCGAAATATTTTTCGAGATATTCGTAGATTTTTTTTTTTTTTCACTTTTAACTGTTTGTCTCATGAAAACTGAAGGTTACGGGAGAAAATTATGTTCGAAGTATGCTACAAAACTCATAAGGAATCTGGGGTTGAGGGGTGTGTAGATAGGTCGTTGTTTCATTCTGGAGTTCTTAAATTCCCTCAAGTTTATTTCAAATCTTAGTTTTAACCAGTAGCACTGTAAAATCGGTTTCAAGTTATCCCTTTTCTCTGTTGATTATCATTCCTAGTCTTTTTAGCTTCAGTAAAAATCATTCAAGTTGGGTAGAATGATTTTTTTACTTTTTTCTCGATTACATTGTCAAAACGAAAATCCCCCTTATGTAGCGGATCAAGTTGAATTGCCAAAGAATGAAAATGTATGAAAGCGCAAAAGTGTAATTTCTGTTAATTTTTTAATTATTAATTTTCATTTAATACGATGCTCGTATAAATTAGAAATAGGGTTTCATACACAAAAATTAGCTATAATTTTAATGTTTTAGGAGATTTTTATGATAAAATAAGATAATTTCCATATATCGAAATTTCTATATATCGAATTTTTTTTCCGGCAATTTGCTACTTCGATATATAGAGGTCCAACTGTACTTTAACAAAAAGTTTTTCTATACGTTTGCATTATTGTAGAGTAGAGGGTCTTCCGAAAATTGGCTTCGAAAACAGCTTATGAATCACATTACCTCCTCCGTCATCATGCTCTCGCTTGGAAGAAACTAGGGATGTCGACAGTGGCGTTGTCAGGGTGGGGCATCTTTTGCCGACGCCCCTGGAGACACATGGACACGGAAGAGGCGTACGTCTCACGTTTAAATAAAAAAATGGATAATTTAAAAAAAAAATCCTTTGAATGAACTAAAAAGGAAGTTAGTTTTCTTTCCTTTTGAGATCCAGTGCTTTTGCTATGCATGGAAACACGAAAATAACTTTCTGCTTATTTTTATTCTGCTTTTATTCATTTAAGATTGAAAATAACTTTTGATCATCGTTTTTCGTTTAACTTTTACACGAGATTTCAGATTTTTTTCCTTCAAATGTTGAGAGTGTGCGCATGTTTCTAATGCCCCTCGTTCAACTAATAGAGGACGATGAGGTTGGTTGGTCCGGATGAAACTGACAATTTTATATACTACTTGTCAATAACATCACTAATTAAATGTCATGATAGAAATACAAACATTTTTATCATCTGCTTGATTAATGGATCTATAATTATTTCAACAGTTTCAATACCGTTTTATATCATCGATACTTGCAAATTCGATGAACTCATATTTGCCCGAAACAACCCCACTTTATGATGCTCTGTTGTCGAGACTTTGGAGATATATCGGATGAATATGCATTAATAAAATGTTTCTAATATGCTGCAATGCCTATTTATTAATAACATGCAATATCAATTAATGCATGATGGTTATAGAATATTTAGAAGAGATTGAAATCGATTTAAAAAACAAACTTGTCGATTGTCAATCATTTTTTAACGCATCCAAGCTTTCTAGGTGTCAGCGAACATTAATGGAAATTTGAGGCAATCGTGAATTGTATTCTACATCAGAAAAGGAAAATGAACCGTTACGATTTGTAAGAAAATTGATTTCCTATTTTTTATTTTCATCAAGCAGAATCTTTCATGCATAAAATGCTTAGTAAAATTAAATAAAGTAAAAAGTTCCATTTCAAACTCCACTGGCACACAATTGTTCTGTTCTGGGTTTTTTTCTAAGCCTGGAAAATGTTCAGAATCAATAATGTCATTTACAACGTTTTCCGGTGAAAATTCCAAATATGTTTGTTTTTAATGGGGCTGCATATTGGCTATTTATCAAGAAGGCGAAGGAGGAGGGGTTAATGAGAGGTGCTTCAGATACGCTAAAGCCACGATGATCTTTTTCATTTACGATGGTTCCTACATTTTTCTTCCCGTCAACTTGCAAGCGAATTTTTTAAATTTCAAGACTACATTATAATACCCATCAGAGTTGGAGAGCAAAAGATGTTATTCGACTGCTCGTCACAGTAGAACAATATTTGATGCAGTGAAATTCCGTTACAACGAATATCCGTTTTAACGATAAATATTTTCAGTCTTGATTTAATTTCCATTACGCTGCTTGAATTCCATTAAACTAAAATTGCGGTTACAACGAACAAAATTTGCAATCCCTTTAAGTGCGTTGTAACCAGGGTTAGCCGAATTGGACCCAATTGGGTTGGTCCCAATGGGTTTTTTTGAAAAACTCATTAAAAAAACCCATTATTTAGCCCACTTTTGGAGGTTTTTCAAAAATTTTCTGAGAAGTTCAAAAAAAAAAAATTAATTTAAATACTTTCACAATTTAAACTTCTTTTTTATTTGTTCTTCACCACAGACAATGAACATAAAAAATGAATTTTGAACTTTAATAGTATTTCTTAACTCTTAACGGCATTAAAAAAATACTTCAAAGATTTTAAATAAATGTGTTTAACTTTTTTCTTTAACAGGTCAATAAATAACTCAAATTATCTTGACCAAGTCCTGTCACGTCTGATTTTCTCAATATTTGAAGATTCTACAGAGGAAACTAATCTAGTTAAAAGGCTTTCATGTGCATTATTTTCTGCTAACCAACACGTCACAAATCTCGAATAAACACAAGGTATATTTTTTAGAAATAAACAGATTTTTCAAACGGTTGACAGAAAATAGAACAGGTACAGTATTTTCACTATCTTACAAAAAAGTTTAATATTTCTTACTCTGTACACAGAAATAGGAAAACAGGCAACATAAAATTCAGAAAAATGTCTTGATTAAGCTGCAATTCAGTAAAAAGGGATTTAAACTACTTGAGGTTCTACAGTAGTTTTGCATAACAAAATGAATTACAATAAAGTAAAATGCACAAAAAAAAAAAAAAAAAAAAAAGTAGTAATTTAAAGCACAATAGATTTTATCACTCGAGAAGTAACTTTGCCTTAACTGTTGGTAATAATGAAAATTAAAAAATCTGAAACTTCACTGTTCTTGGGTTTTTTCGTCTTTTATACTTCTCTTCAGAAAACGCTGAATTTTAACTAGTTTTCCAGCTTTTTTTTTACCCGAAGACAATTTTTGCACTTTGTCCGTATACTTACGCTACAATATGCTACAAGTACCCCACATTTTCCCTGAAAAAAGACAAAAAAAAAACACATTTCTTTTAAAAAACCCATTTTTAGTTGGGTTTTTTTTTTGGGTTTTATTTAAAAAATCCAAAAAACCCTGGGTACATAGGCTTTTAAAAAAAGAAAAAACTGGTTTTTGTCAACCCTGGTTGTAACTCTCAATGCGTTTCCTTCCATAGATAAAACCAAAGTTTCATGAAAATTTCAGCTTCCTATTCTAACTTGATAAGGCACACATTTGCAATAAAATTTGTATTCCCGTGTTTTGATGTTACAGCAAAATTTTTTTACACTTCAAGAAATAGCAACAGAAATATAAAAACAGATTGCTACTTTTGGGACTCCCTTCTCTGCCAGGGCCGAATTTAGTTCCATGCCGCCCCTAGGCAGATTTGAAATCTGCCACCCCCCTTCCCCCTAAAAGAAGCAAAGACTCCAAAACACGCAAAAAAGTGTTCTCGAAATTTAAACTGCAAAGCTTATGAAGAAGTGATGACGTTTCACTTTAAGGGGCGCCCCGGTGGGAGGTCACAGCGATCTCCCCAAAAATTCCTTATTCGGTTAATTTTTCTGACGATTCGGAAAATTTGGAGATAATGTTGCAACATATTCTTTTTTTTTCTTTCCGATTTTGAAAACTGCCCATTTGAAAAAAAATATATATATATATATATATATATATATCGCGTTAAAAAAATTTTTTTTGAAGACTTTTTTGTTCTCCGATTTTTGATTTAGCATGTTTCCTTTATTTAAAATCATTCAGCCTTTTTCACTTGTCACTCATTTTAATTTTCTTCCGAGACTTAATGTTAACAGAAACAATTTTTTAATGTTAATAATGTAAAAAAGAAATAAACGTCAATTACTTAAGAAACCAGTTCTGAATAAACTTTAGTTCAGCACTAAAAATCTTAGTTCAACTCCAACCTTGTTGCGACTTCTGGTCAAACGCAACGACATTTTCTTAAATCGACACCCGCTTTTCGTCATCACTTACTGCTTTACGCTGATCAATTACCATGATTGAAATATATTTGATTTTCGTAAGATGTGTGAAAGTAATCATTATTAAATTACAAGAAAACATTGTCTCCGAAAAATGAAAGAATGCTAATGATTTACATTCAAGAATAAAAAGTTCATTTAAAAAATGCGTGGTTAAAGCAAAATTTGCTGCCCCTGAAAATTTTGCCGCACTAGGCAGCTGCCTACTCTGCCTATTGGGAAATTGGGTCCTGTTCTCTGCAGGGCCCCGGGTAAATGTCCCTTTTTCTCAGCCAGGTCTTTACTGTTTGAAACTCATGTAGACCATTCCAATATCGCATGTTTGCTTTTTTTTTTTGGTCCATTTGGGAGTGCCAGTGAGCCCAGTAATAGCTGTCACAAGCATCTGTACCCTTAATGACCTTAAATGGAGATGGAAGTCCACTGGACTCTTTAACAGTTTGCTTCAAGGATGGCGTAACACTTAATGGAGAGGAACGTAGAAAAGCCATGCCTCTGATAGAGCTCCAACTTCAAGATCAGAGTTACATTTAACTCTCGATTCCTTAACTTTTTTCTCCTTTTTTTTTCCCTCCACAGCATGTGTGCAGCGGAGCATTTTTTGCAAGCTCTGCGCGTGCATTTAATGATATGCGACTAGACCCGATACATCTTGTACTTTCTATTCGAGTGTTTCTGTTTTGCTGGAATACGTAGTTGTTGTTATTTCTTAACTTTGTGTACTGTGTAATGACCTGTGACAAATAATATTCTATACGAGCAGATTTGGCAGCATGCATTTCTTCAATCAGTTCTTTTCGATGGTAGCAAATTGAGGCTTACGGTTCGCTCTTGTCATTAAAATCGCTACATAAAAAATATGTGATAAAAAAGGCAGTGATTGTTGATTTTTATGCATTTTTTCTTTTAAGTTGATCGCTTTGTGGTAAAACTAGAAAAATTGACAAAGTAAATTTTCGCTCCTTATTTTCCTTTATTATTTAAAGTATACTTTTTCTCTTGAACTAAAATAAAAATACAATATTCTTCACTTATAATCTGAAGCTCTTTTCTCTCTTTTTATATAAATGGAGGTTTATTTGTGTATGTTCCTTATACAAATCCACAGTTTAAGTCGGAATATTGCAAAATTTGGCCCAGAGGTCCTTTGATGCTCAGAAATTCACATTGGGTAATTTTCGTCTCGCTTATGGGTGGGGGTGGTGGGGGGGGGGGGGGAGAAACCTACATAGGAGAAGCTAAACACACAATTTTCACAAATTCCCTAATATGAGGGTGAAAAAAAATACTTGTACATATTAGCATTATATGCTTATCGAAAGCGCTGAGTTTTCAACTGAAGATGGAAGTCCTAAGTTGAATAAAAAACGATTTATAATCTTTTTAGTTCCATGTTCGAAGGCTTTCATCAATTCAATTCAGTATTTAGTGTATCATCTCAACTCCTTGTTGATAACTAGAATTGCCTAAATATACAATTTCTGCTTTTCTTCCGACTGTTCATGGCTTTTCTTCTGTCAAATCTTTAGGTAACGTTTTTTCTTACTTACCGTTTCGACCAGGATTCTCGCCAAACCTTTTACAAAAAGATTTCAATGGCTGGGACCATTGGCAATTTTTTCAACTGTTGGTGTTTTTGTAGCCAAATACCACGCAATATTGTTTCTCGGTTTTCATGATGAAACCAAGCTATTGTTCTTAAAAGAATCTTTAAATTTTTTGTTAATATGTGAAGAAATCCGCCAAATAAATTGGGTAAATCCTTTAATAGCACAAAAACTTTCATTAGTTTGTCTTTCTGCACGATTTCATACAATCGCCAAATTTTAAGACTTAATTTGGAAAAATTTCGCGTGAAAATTTTTAACGTCATTTTATGGCGCCTAAAGTATCCCAGCATTTGGCGACAATATCTCTTCGGCAAAAATTAGCGACAGAACGTTTTTCAAAGTAGGGAGGGGAGCATTATCCAAGGTGTCCCATCAACACGACCGCAAGTATAAGGGGTTTACGCGGGTGGCTGCATTCCCCCCCCCCAAAAGTTTGTACTTCAATAGCTGTATGGAAAAAAATGAATCATTTTCAACAAGTGAAAAAAAAATTCGTATTTTGGAAATTCTTCAAATTTGTATGCTTAAATGTCGTACTTTCGTTTCCAAATGAATACTATTTTGTTTTTAAATTATTGCTATTTTAGTTCTATGGGTAAGGATGGAGGTCTATTTTTAATCACGTTCAAGCGGTGTGTTTTGAGTTCCATCAGTTAAAAAAGAAAACAAATGAAAGAAGCTATTGTTTCTCATAATTTTTACTGACCTAGTTAACGCTGGGTATTTTTGCTTGATTTTTCTATGCTATTTACGTTCTTTTGAGGGTTTGTACTTGGAAGGCAGTAAGCCCATGCAGATAGAATTCATCCGCTAATTTAGTATCTAAAAGATATGCTGCTTTAATAAGCATCCGCCGCTAATAAGATAGTATACAATAAAATGCTTATTGTAATCAAGTCACTTGGATCATATTTTTTCCATTCATTTTAATATTTGAAGTACCGCTTTATTTGATCTCTACTTCAGTTAATGTCATCAGTTTGAAAATCAGCAATAGGGAAGTTTTCGATTTTACAATTTTATTTTTATATGATAGAATAACATGTATGAACATCATAGGTGAAAAAAATTTTGCGATACGATAAGTAGTTTTTTTAAAATTAATTTTTAAAGTTCAAGCGGTTGTGACGTCAAATGGCACAGGAAGTGACGTCATGCGCTCTTCCGCTGCGGGAGAAGCTGAAGGACGTGCAATTGGCTTCGAAGACGAAACGTAAGGCTTACCTCTTCGCATTTAACTCCTCGCGTTTCTGGAACATTAAACCTCTCATCCTCTCGGAAATATTCGAATACCATCATTGATGTTACTTGAGGAAGATTATTAGATTGTGCTTTAACGAATCCGGCCTCCATAGTGTGTTCAAAAGGATTATTGAATTTCTAAAAAATAAAAATATCAGCGCGCTCAAAATGTCCGTAGCGAAAATAAGGGATCTTCGGCGGAAGGCTGTCCATTAGTGCCCTGTGACGTAAGTTCGTGACGTTTCAGAAGAGCGCACTTTTGTGCGTGGATTTTTAAAAATTCATTAAAAATCAATCACGGTGTTTTAAAATTCGGCGATGGTGAATTTTTTAGTTTTGAGGGTCAATTAACAATATCCAATAGTCAAAATATGAACATTTAATAGGTTGCAACTTCCCTATTGGGTATCTGGAAGAACAATCAGAAACTGCTTCGCCTATTCGAGAATTTTTGCAAAAACCTTAATCAGGAAGATAAAATGAAAAAAAAAAAAAAAAAAATCTTTCGGATCAGACATCGTGCCATTGGTGGAAATTGATGAAAATAACGCTTTCGTTGAAACGACAAAATGACTAGAAGTTGCTTGGTTATTATAGAAAAACGGACGGATGATGGAGTCGTTGAATCAGACGTCTTCATGTTGAGACACCTACAAAATGCCGAAACGACTTAAACTCCGAGAACGCGAGAACTTCAAAAAACATTGGTTACGAGCAATTTGTAATTAAAGTTCTGAAAAATTGTAAATGTTCAACAATTAATGATTTTTGAAAAGTATGTGTAATTCTTCTATTTTAATAAAATATACAGTAGTAGCCAGCGCTATAACCATTTTCTCAGGTGGTCGACGTTAATGAGTTGGTTTAATAATCGGGTTTCAAAAGAAAAAATATTTGAAATTGCGATTTTATTTTTTCGATACGTCAATGCTTGTAATGATTTGAAACTTTTTCCCACTTATCCGATTATTCTGACAAAAATGAATGTATAGTTACAGTGTAAGTAAATTTATGCAATAACTGTTGGAGGGAGGGGAAGAGAAGGGGGTGACTAATGAATTGGGGAGGGAGAGAAGCCAGAAAAAATTGCCTACAGACAAAGAGTAAACGATTTAGCAATTTTAAAATAAAATTAAATCAAATAACGTAGTTCACCCAAGAAAAATGGGGCATAGTTGGGCCATCTCTCGTTAGCGTGGCTAGAGAGGGGCAGGGAGGGGCAACCGCCCCTCTCTAGAGGAGAACCTCTGATCTCCACTCTCTTCATTGATGTCACTAAAGATAATTTAAAACTGCATTTTTAGGGCTTCAGTTTTGAACATTTCTGGAATAGAACCGCTTGACTGCCTTTATTACCATTACCTGACCGAAAATAGAATAAAATGCTTTCTTGGGACTTCCGTTTACAGCGGCTACTGGAGTAAGAAGCTCCCCCTTTGGTGTACGTTTTCCCTTTCTCAACGTTACGAAAGCTCTGAATGTCCAACCCTTTTCCCTAACACCCCCCAAAGACAAATCTGTGATTTTAGAGCCTCAACATCGACAAATTTCCAATGGAAAGTGCTTGTGCCCTCCCTCTCCCGCTAAGGTCATCGAAGAGCGACAAAAAAAAGCATTTCTATTCCTTAAAGTTCGTTATTTCCAAGTGAGAGCCCTCATCTCCTCCCCGAATATCTCAAAATATAGCTTAAAGTTGTGTTTCTAAAACTTCAGTGTCAAAAATGTCCTGAGAATAACTCCTAAATTCTGACTATACTTCTAACGTCAGCCAAGCTCTCCTAAAATGCGTATTTAGAACATCAATTTCGAATATTTCACAGAGAGAACCCTTGAATCTTTTCCATTCCCTGAAGGAAGCACCAAAAAATTTGGTAGGGGAATTTAAAAAAAAAGAAAAGAAAATCTTCCGAGGTTGACACTGAAACCTTTCCCCAACCACCTCCAACATCACTTAAAGATCGACTAAAATCGCATTTGTAAGACTTCAATCTACAAAAATTTTTGGATGATGTAACCAAAGAGTCTAAAACTGTTGGACATGTAACCTTTGGTATCTACCTTTCCTTCAAAGCATTATACTACAAATAAAGAATTTCTTAACATTAAACTTTTAATAACTTTTATTAACTCACCCTTTATGTAGAAAATTTAAAAAAAAAAAAAAAATGGAAGGAAGATAGGAAAGGGCGGCAGTTTCAAAGTAAAATTTAAAGATACGGCACTAAGTGGGGAGGGATACAAGAAACCACCATCATATACGTCTATTCTTGCCCCTCCCTAACGAAAATCCTGGCTACGCCCATGCCGTCTATGGTAAATAAATTTAATAACAAACTTGCCCGGCGATTCTCAACCGGTGGTCCGGCGAACCGGAACTGGTTTCTATTTCCGGCTATTTCTACTTCCGGCTATAAATTTCTGCCGATCCTAAAAGATTTTTGCTCGTCCATAATTAAAAAAATAATAATAATAAAAATAAATAAGTAATAATAAGAAGAATAAAAATAAATAAATAAATACATTAATAAATTAAATAATAATAAAAAATAAACAAATAAAAAATCGTATCATGTACGAAGTTTTTTGCGGTTATTTTGTGATTAATTTTAAAAAATTGTCTGATTTTTCTCAAATGCTTACTTGGTTTTGGATAGTAAATACAATATAGATATCTACTATCTTTACATTTAAATGTTTTGAGACACATCTTTAACCAAGTAATACTTTATTTATTTATTTCTTTATTTTTTGATTACTTTTTTTATACTTATTTATTTTCTGAAAAAGGAAAAAAAAAAACCTCAGCAGCCCGCTAACTTTTTCCACACCGGTCCGCGAGTCGAAAGTTTATTTATTTGTTTGAGGGAAAAAAAAAACCCCACACATAAAAAAAAAGAAAAAAAAAAGAGAATTAGCAAAAGACGGGTGAAAAGGGTAGGAGGAGGAACGTCTCCGGCCGATGTTTTGTTTTTTTTTTCTAAAATGTTTGATGCACTGCGAGTCAATTTTTTTCCAAAAAAAAAAAAAGAAAGAAAAGAAAGAAAAAGAAAATAACCTGACCGGTTCGAGGTTTTTTTGAAAATGTTTTGCCGGTGCTCAAAAAAGATTGATAAATGTTGACCTAGCCTATCTATTTTTACTCGAACGGAACTCAGACATCCATTTGAAGTAATATAACGCGAGATACAAGAACGGCAGAAAATGAAAAGTTGCCTCTAACGTTCACCCGTGTCAGGCACGGGCAAATGCGTTTAGTGGTTAATGTCCATGGTATACAGACATTTTTACAATTTCACACCTGCAGCTTAAGGTTTATTTTAATATTCTATATTTCTTTAATACAGGTTTCCATCTTTCAGTGCATATTTGTGTTAATAAACAAATTTTATTCATCAGTTGTTTTCTTTTTTTTTCCTTCAAATTATATGTCATTTGATGTACGTACACGTTGTTTTAACTTGGATTCGTTTAGCGTTTCTTCTATTGTGTGTAGAAACAACACTCTCTTCGCTCTTCGAAAAAATCTTGGATTTATCTTTCTGAAAAGAAATGTTATGCGGAACAGTCCTAGGTATAAAATGTTTGGAGAAGTATTCAAGCTTCATATTCCGAGGTTGTAATATGGCTATAGTGGTAACGGGGTCTTGAGTTGAACGTGCTTTACGTCTAAAGTACCAATCTGCTGTGTCATCGTTCATTTAGCCTTGAAAGTTTACTAGTTCTCGGTGAAGGCCATGCTGAGCATCGGTCAGGATATGATCAGCATCTTCAGATTTCTTACGTTTGGTGGTATTTGTACTTTTTCTGCAAGTTAAACTGTTCTTTTTTTCTTTGAGCGTGAAAAGTTATTAAATTCTCTGACTTAGTTGTAACATATGGCTTTATTAAGGGGGATATTAATCCATAGAAGATAAAAGACAACCAAGAACAGGAAAAGTAACTAACTACATTAAACAATTGAACATGTAACAAAAGCAACAATTAAAAATCAAAAAGAAATCTGTAAAGTAGAGGATTTTACAACTGTAGCAGTGTCAAAGAGAAAGTCATTTCAGAGAGTCCATGACAGATCACGCAGACCAATAAAGCTTTCCGAATAATTTTAATTTTTGATCAGTTGGGTCAAGTTTAGAGCAGGAGAGGAGATGAGCAGCATTCATGCTGCCAGAACCGCAAATAGACAGGTACTAGATGTTAAGATACCTATCTTGATTAAGTGCTCAGTCAGGCAATCATGGCCTGGAGAGAGCCTAAAAAGGGCAATAGTTTCCGCTCGAGGTTTTACAGTAAGTCCTCCACATCTCTTGAATTTCGGCTCAAAGTTTGCCGTTCGAGTAAGGCCGCAAGTCGATCTTGAATTTGTTTTTTTCAAAAACGAGTAAGTGATTGACTAAGAATAGGACCGTTCACTTCCGATCTATAGAGAACCTTAATTCCCTGGCTATACCTCATGTGATTTGACGGCACATTTACCCAGAGAAAGTCAATAAATGTTCAAACTCTTTATGGATCCCTATTGATCGTTTCGTAAGCCAAATTTGTTGCTTTTCGATACAAAGCAGCACTTGAGGAATAGTTTTTTACTTATTTATAGCTATGTGTATTTTCACGCACCTTTCAATGTCATATCGTCTTCAACATGGACTAAAGGGTGATGAGTGTATGCTCGCTGTAGCATGCACCATAAAAGGTGATTTAAGTATGCAGCAACGCCTTTTTTCCCTCATCTCCCCTTTAATTCATGTCGAAGACGAAAGGGAAACGAACAGCGCTTGAGTGTATGCATAACTTCTCTTGATGGAAATTCTTTGAGGGTATGGTTTTTTGAAAACTGCTCTATTGGGCAGGTAAACAGACAGCTAAAAATTTTGCGTTTTTTTCCGCCTTTTTGTCATCTATTTTAGGCTAGTTTTGTTGTACAAACTTGCTTAATTGCTTTACACTGAAACGAGAGCATTGAAAAAAAAAAAGTCTTATTCTAACATTTTACTACAGTTGGGGAGAACCTAATCTGATATCATAGGGAAGGTTACACAGATCCTAATCACAACATAACGTCGCTGTCAGGTTTGGTGTGTTCCAACTATAGTGTTTGTGCGAAATCAAAACCGCGTTTCTTCGAATGTCTCAAAAAACTGACTTTTGTAAATACTGCCGTTCACCTGCACGCGGTAGAATAGTTCACCTATCAAATTTGGTGGCCATCAGCCAATCTGATTAAGTTAGAAGATGCCATTGATAATGAATTAACCTCATATTGTGCTGCATCAGAAATACAATTTAAGATTGCGCTGAATACAAATATTCTTTGGTGGGATAGAATTTCAGTTCCATTTGAGCCATCTCAAGACGTATGCGTTTTATTTCTGATAGAGGGACAAATTCCACTCTAACAATATTGGATCGAATTGAATACGATCAATTGTATATAGCAATAGTGCAGTTAGTAGAAGAAGCAAATTTTTTATTACGTTACTGGTTGATATTTCGATCGAATCAAGCACAATGAAGGTGAAGGCTCCCCTAAAACGGTATTTGAGGTACATCTGCAATGTATTTTATCTGTCTCTCCAATTTGAGCCGTTGAATTGGCGATTTCATCATTTGACATCAATCTTCTCCCTAATAAAAATCATCTTTAAATCTTGAAAATGAGTGAAGTGTGGGTGAAAAAAAAAATGATTTATGTCCCGAGTTGCAGAATGTTCGAGCAAAACAAAGATAATTTATTCTCGAGTCACGTTTCTGCTGAAGAGGAGAGAGACAACATTAAGCATAGCCCTCGCTTTCGTTTCCTGCGAAAAATCTCTCTTTCTCTGCGAGTAATTAAAATTCTTGCTCTTTAAGGTATCCCCTCACAAGTGTTAATGGTTATAAGGTTTCCTACAAAACCCTCAGTTCTTAGAGGTGTAACAAAAGCATTTGCAACCCTAATTGCATGTTAAGGTATCATTAAAGCGGTGGAGTGGGGACACTTTTGTGAGCGCCAACGCCGGGGCTCAGGCGGATGAATATTTATTTAAATTATTTGGAGCCTTTTATGTACCGTGGATGCATCCTCTGACAGCCAGCAAATTCTTTTGTTGTTGATATTAAGAAAAAAAAAAATTTTTTTTTCTTTACTTTGCAGAAGATCCATGACACAGATTCCTTTCAAAGATGAAATCTGAAAGCGAAGAGAATTATTCTTGTTAAAGAAGAGAAAAATAATTCTTTTTAGTTGCTACGAACAATTCGGAAATCTTGGACGAGTAGAATTTGCACTGAGTTTCTATTCTCGCTTTTTGGGGAGAGAGATGGAAAAGATGGGATGTAGATACACGGAGATAAGAGATTTTAGAAGTTAGATTTAAAAATGAAAAAAAGGAGAAATAAATAGATAAATTTTTATGCGGAAGGTGAATCATGATGCTCAAAGAAGCCTGTCATGCTTGATTAACAAAAGCAAACTAACACAATAAACAAAAGCTTTCGTTTTTCTTTCTCTCCTTTTTCGACCGTTTTTCAAACAGAATCCTTCAGCTCTTGAAATCCTGGCCTTGAAGTCAGTGAAAGAGCTGACGTAAATTTTCCACCCTCTCTGCCTTATGTGTCTTCGGTTTCTTCTACTAAAAAGTTTCTTTTAAAACTTCTTTTCTCCAACTCCAATAGAATGACTTCATATTGTCTCCCTAAGCGCTTCTATGGTTGTGGTGTAGCTTTTTAACTCCAATTAGTCATTTTAGAATCATTTTGTTGCGTTCTTACAAATTAAAATCTGAGTGTGTTTTCAGAAAACTGAAACGGAACAGCGCGTACATTTGATTTACATTTTCACTTTTTTCTCTATAAATCAGCAACTTCTTACTGGTTCTTTATGTAATTTTATACATACAGTGGAAACTCAGTCAGAAGTTCCTCGTTTATCAGGATCAAAGAAGTGTTTATATTGTTCATATAAATAAATTCTATGATTGCAAAAACGTAACTCTAAGTATGCCGAACAGTCGCTTTTTATTTTGATTAAACGTACAGACTGCAAAGTAATACAGTGGACTCTCTATCTGAACACTCCCTAATGTGAACACCTCGGTATTCTGAACACATTTTGATGGTCCCGGCAAAACTCCATAGACTTAACATAGGCTGTCCTCTCTGGACTCTGAACACCCTATAATATGAACACCCCAGTATTGTGAACGCTATATTTAACCGCCTTCAATAATTACTTCTCTGTATTCTGAACATATTCACATTCAGTACAAATTCACATTCAGTATTCAGGAATTCCTATGAACCGAACTGGAAAAGCTGAAATGCCTTCACAATTTTATTACAATGATTGAAGAGCATTAAAAACATGAAGAAGGAAAGAGAAAATTTTTTTGCGGATATTGCTGCATTACATAAAGTTGTTCAGCTAAGGAATATGAGTCTGAAGTTTCTGCCACACACTGAACTGTGAACTTCAAGAATCCAACCATTGTATCAAGTAGCATTCAAGATCTTTAAAGTACATTACCTACAAGCAATATGCGGCTGGAAATCTTTTCACTTCAACAATTGGATGATAACACGTACCTTGCACAAGAATACACAATGAAAAAGCAAGTTAAAATTACAATTTTTTCACAGGTATTGTACCGAAAACTGTATTATAATATTTTGTACTTGAATGTTAGGTAAACCAATCCAAAATTTAGCACCTCTATCTTAAAAACACTCAGCTCAGTGGTATACATATGCTTGAATTTTCAGTCTCCCTATATAATGAACACTCCCGCGATTTGAACACTTTTGGTCGTTCCCATTAGTGTTCAGAATAGAGAGAGTCTACTGTATACGGTAATCTAACAAACACCACTGCAGCTGAACTATGATAAAGCGTTAATTTGACCGTACTTTATTCAAACGACACACGTGTTTGAATCAGATGACAGTAGATAAATTATTTGTTTAAAAAAAAATCTGTGAAAATTTTTTTAATGCTTTTTAATGTCTTTCAAACAATTCTATGTAATTTTTCTGCAAAATAAGGGTTTTTTTCCTTAATGAACGGTAAGTCTGCTTATTTAAGGATTTGCTTTACTTATTACACATACTATCTAAATTACACAGATTTTCGATCTTCCGAATTCCTTGTGCTCCCAGTTAGTTCGAATAAACTAGATTCTACTGTACATTTACGCGAATCTTTCGTTCAAGGACGCATTTCGTTAGATTTCTCAATGTAAAATTTCATTACTTATACCAGGACCATGTAGAAAAGCACAATTAAGACGAAATATTCCTTCTGAAATATTAAATAAAGAGTATTCAGATGCATTATGTTGAGGAAATAATTTTCAGGTCCTTTAAATCAACTTTTTTGAAAACTGCATGTAACGCAACGTCTTCAACAGTGAAAAAATTGAGACTAACTTAATCAAATTAAAATGACGCAAGAATAATATAACTTTTCTTCGCAGCTCTTTTTGACTGCGTAATATTTCTGGATACTTGTTGTATTCAGGGCAGACAAGAGGCCATGTCAGCCTATTCAAAAAGTTGGGGCTTGTCTCTTAAGGGGGCTGACTCGGAATCGGAGTAGCATAAATATGACAAGTTTTTTTTTTTTTTTTTTTTTTGGGGGGGGGGGGGGGCAGGTGATCAAGCTGACAAGGGGCCTTGCCTTGGCTGTCGGCGACCATGGGTATAAGTATACTTGTCAAAGCTCGTGAATCTGAGGACGTGTTAAAGAATTAAAATAAATAAATAAATAAATAAAGTAACTATTATTGCTTTAAACAGCCAAACAATGATTTTTTTTTTCGTTTTATGAGAACTTATTTCTCTCTTGACTGACACATCATTGGAACTTGCACATATTCCAATTGCAAATTTCCATTTTCCAAAGATGAAATAATCAATTACAATTTTTCGTCCCAAATTCTTGATTTAGAAACTCAGCAGGTTTTTTGATAATGTGTTACGTTGTTCATTTTATTATAATTATACCAACATTAAAATATATAACTCTTTACATCAATTTATAATCGATGATAACTACTGTCAATTCAATGAATCTGGTGAACTTTGTTCCCGGATAAAACATGTACCATCACGAGGACAAGCCAAACACAAAGCGTAAAAATCTGCTGTCTCTAATTGCTTTTAATATAACCTAATGTTAAGAATTGTAATTGGCTCGACTTTTCTCGGATTTTTCTAATGGAAGTGATGACAGTAACGGAGCCGTAGGCGGAGTTTTCCATCCAGACAGCTTGAAACGGCACCCTAGGGTGTTGGCCATTCGAGATTTTGACAAAAAAGACGGCTAAAATCACTAACAACTTGTTAACAATGATGTCATTACATTCCACCAGGGAAAATGAGGTGTTTATTGACGCTAAATGAATCTTTGTCGCACTCGTTAGTTCAACCATTTGCATCGCGTTTTAGAAGCTCTGATTCGTTTGGCTATATGTTCAGTTAAACTCGTAGTGTCCACCCTTATTTTTATACGAGGGCTTCACCTCATATATGGATGAATCCTGCGGGTCAAAACGCAAATAAAATTAAAATGTTTTCAAGATGACATAGGAAAGCAAGGAAAATTACAGCACAATAATTTTCGTAAATTACTTCATTCTTATGTTATTAGTGCAAAGTATTAATCGAATAAGATTTTTTTTTTCTTTCTTTTTTTTTTTTTTTTTGAAACCGATTTCTGACTATTTGATTCCAAATCTGCAACAATCCTTCTTTATACTGAATGAGGTTGGTTCATTGTTTCATGACAGTCCATGACAGGTTGTTCCATGACAGTCTCGATTCGCACCCTCTTAATACTGGGGATTACATAGGGCACCTTTTGCCGTTTGGCTCCATATGGTACCCTAAGCGTGCCATACAGAGCCGAATGATCCCCCCCGCACCAGGGGTGCTTAAGGGTGGGGGGGGGGTTCGTAAGGGACCAGTTTCGACCATACACTGTAAAAACGATTCAGAAACGCTCCTGAAAAATAATGGGCAGCTGATTGCCCAATTTATGCCAGTAACATATCTTACAAAATCTAGGAACGTTTTCCGCTAAAATTCAGGAACCTTCCTAATATTATCCTGGAAGCCTCCTGAAAAATTCAGAAATCTTCCCGTTAAAAGCCAGTCGTGTCTCTGAAAATCGCTCTTAAACTTAGGTAGGTATAACATAATAGCTTGGCATCTCCCTGATTTATCAAAGAAGTTTCAAGAGGATTTTTGCTAACATGGCCAAAGCTAACGCCCAAACGGCACGACCTTGAGGGTCACGGATTGGGGCAAAATTCTAGCTATAGGTCATTCCCACTAGATATGAGCCGAGGTAAAGCGGTTTGACTGCATAGGCCCTAGTTTGGCTGCAATGAGGGTTCAAAGTTGCTAGTTTGGCCATACAAATGCAGTGGTGTTTCCATTGGACTTTTACTTCGACGCTATGTTCGATCTTCCAACATGTTTGGCATCTTTTTTTAGTAAAATGAGTTTAAGGGAAATCACCTAGTTATTTATGTGCATTATTTAAGTTACTTGAAAAGTCGAAATGATCTTGTATTTTTGTTTTTTTTAATGTGTCATGTGCAATAAATTAGAGCTTTTCCCCTTCTCCCATTTTTTGCTTATCGTTATGGAACATGTATGATAGCCGACGATAAATATCCAGTAAATGTTTCAATTAGCAAACGATAAATACTTTTTACTAGCGGACGATTAATATAAAACGAAATAATTAGTTTTCTTTGCAAACGATAAATATCCTGTAACTACGTTATTTCGGCATTCAAAATATTGAAATTAAAAGTAGTATCCAATTTAAATTTGAAAAACACTTTTTAAAAACTAGTATTCAAAGTAATTAATTCAAAGGAAAGTGCATACAAATGGCTCATACTGCAGCACAATGGCGGAAAAAAGTTGTAAAGATTGTAAATCTGAAGGAAACTCCATTGCATTTCTGGGTCTAAATTACAATCTTTGGACCCCCGTTGCAGCTGAACTGTGGCCTATGAAGTCAAACCGCGTTACCTGGGCTCATACCTAGTGGGAATGGACATATATCTAGAATTTTGTCCGAATCCGTGACCCTCAAGTTCATGCCGTTTGGTATTAAGCCAGAATTGCCTATAAGTAACGAGATTTTTACTCGCCTGCAATTCTTGCAAAGCAACGTAGTTCATATTTATTCGCTCCCTTTAGGAGCTTAATTAGCATGGATGGGCCGTGACTGTACTGAAGCCGATACACTTTATAAATTTGTTCAGTTAATCTTTAAACTGGGAGCTAAAAATATTTTTCACAACAGTGAAAAGTCTGCATTCGTGTAACTTGTAGCAATTCAGGAACCTTTTTAACAGTGATACTTGATTTTTCCAGGAAGTGGATTAAAGCTGTTAAAATCCCGAAACGTAACACGGAAGTACCCAGTAACGTTTCGGAATTTTTTTTTTTTTACAGTGTAACAGTTTGTTTGGGCCGTGGTAGCCCGATCGGTAGAGTGTCGGATTCGGGGCCGGAGGGTCCTGGGTTCGAACCTCGATGGTCGAAGACCCACCGTCGTCATTAAAGGGGACTGGGCGACGTTAAATATGCTCGTGGTCTCAATGTCCTCCAAGTGAAACGATACCTCTGGGGGTGCTAGCACCAGGTAGCTATTAGCTTCTGAACTAGTTCTAAATTCTCATAAACTGTTCGATCCGGTGATGGTGCTGCCATCTATCGGTATATAAAATAATGGAGGCAAGGCACTTAGTATGCAGTCCTCGACATAAATACAGTTGTAGTCAGTTGTGACTCTGAATAGGAATAGAATAGGAACAGTTTGTTTCGTTTAGAAACTGACATTACAACAAATGTTCGATTACTTTCTTAACTAGATTATGCTTTTTTTTCTTTTGAAGTAATAAGATATTTCGGACAAGACCTTTGCACTGTTGAGCTGAACTGAACTGAATTTATCAGAATTGAAATGCAGGCCGGAAGTAAAATCGCTCCTCCGTAATTGCGCGTTTAAAAGAAACCTTTAACAACTGACCTCCTAGTGTATTGAATGAAGGCTTTTTTTTTTTTTTTTTGCTGCGTATATGCGTCCTGGCGCCGTTCTCATCTAGCATATTACTTTGGAATTGCTCTCGAAACCGCATCTTTTTCTCGGAATCCATTTGACGGCCTCACCCTAATCAAATCCTTTTCAAAAGATCTGTGTGGTCCGGGAATCCATTGTTTTTTGCGTTGCATATCTTTTACTGAAAAGTCGAAAGAAGAGTAGTCAAATGGCTTTTTTTCCTTTTCCGTCTCTGAGGAAAAAAAGGGCTTTAATTATAGTCACTTACTCCGGCGGTTCTTGACCTAGTACCTCCTTACCTGCCCTCTTCATACAGTAAAAATATAACTTATAATAAGTCTTTTCGAGTATTTTCATGTTAGAGCTACTCTGTGACCTTAACTAAAAATACATCTTTCAACTATAGAAACTTGTTTTATGTCTTAAGGTAGGTGCGCCAAATGAAACCATATAGTCCTATAAGGTCGGCACTCACTTTTTTTTATAGGATAGTTATAAAAACAAAAAACCCGACTGCGTAAAAACCAAAAAACTAAAAAGAAAAATGTATAAGCCCAGTATTTTTGAATGTTATTAAGTACTACTGAATAACTACACCGTTGAAATAGTTTTATAACCGTACACAGATAAGACAAATCATAAATTCAAAAGCAGAATAGAAGGAACAACAGTCGGGACCCATTCCTTTCTGACTCATAGAACCCCGTAAAATTTGAATGGGCCCCGACTGTGGATCCATCTATTCTGCTTTTGAATTTGATTTGTCTTATCTGTGTACGGTTATAAAACTATTTCAACGGTGTAGTTATTCATTAGTACTTAATAACATTCTAAAATACTAGGCTTATACATTTTTCTTTTTAGTTTTTTTTTTTTTTGGGTTTTTGCGCAGTCGGGTATTTTGTTTTTATTTAATAATTTTTTATTTGACACTTTTTAGTTAATTTTCATTGACTTAGTTATTATGATTATAAGACGGTACATTTTGCAACCTTGTCATTTCATCGGGAGAGTTTGTTTGTATGGTGTGGTTTATTAAATAACTTGCGATGGTCTAAACTACTGATAATTAGTCCCTCTAGGGACCTAACTCGGCTTAAAGCTACATGTGCTTGACCTTCGGCAAAAATGCGCGAACTTAAGTCAACCACAGCACAGCTATATAAACAAGCTGTATAACTCATGATGACGCAGGCAAAAGTGTAACAACAGTGACAAAAAGTCTTATCAAAATTGACTGATCTTATTTTACAGTAAATTTTCTTTTCTTCGTGGCTCAATATAGCTTACTAGAATAACAAATAGTTGTTAAATGTTCTAGAAAGCCATATTTATACAGTTGACGAATTCAAAAGGAAAAATGGCGTTGTGTACCGTCATTTTTTCCTGTGATTTGATAACTTTAAGAAAGGAAATTGAAGCCAATAAGGCCATGATTGGGCATTATTAGAATTACAGTGTCCTTATTAAGAAACCGATGCACGTAAGCAGGGGTAACCAAAATACAGAAAATAACGACTTAGCAGGACCTTGGACTTTTTGATAGTGTTTTCCAGTTTATCAAATGAGGTTTAATATGTTTTTCTATTGACAGTAAAAAAAAAAATAGTTTCACAGTACCTTTCGGCTTTTTTTTTTCCACAATTGACCTTATTGGGGACCTGGAAAGATACCTTGGGGATCCGCGTTCCTTATAAAGTCAAATAGCTTTTCCTTGTTCAAACTGTTAAAAAACAGTGCGCAGGAGGGACTAAAAAATAATATCTACTTATCAGAGCCCCGTTTGCGACGATTGATTTTTCTCCTTTCCATTGAAGTGAGTATGAAATTTTTAATAGTGGTTGATTCGATCGGTTGTTGGTTTTTGTTAACCTACATATTTCAGCAAACAATACAACAATAAAAACATTGTAAGACTTTAGGCTATACCTTTCTGATAATGATTCACTAACTTATTTCTGGAATAAAAACATTTTAGTTTTAAAAACCAAGCTATTGCTAAAACGAGTAACTGCTCCAGTAGTCGACCAGAAAAATCCAGTGCTTGACCATGCATGACCCAGTAGACGGCCGTTTCATTTTCATTACTCTCATGGGGGTGTAAGTGAATAAATTTAAACAAAATTCAATGCAAAACTTACAGAAGAGCATCAGTGTACTTACAAAACTAATTATTCCAGTAATTACGAAAGCATTCTGCCCTCTTGATGTCTTCGTAACCTTTATCTTTATACTATCTTCCAAACTGCAATCCATTTGAATATGCATCAAATGCAACATGCAATATTTTGTTTATAATTTATCTTCTACATCAGCGGTTCTTAACCTAGGGGGAGGCAGGGAGGGACTCTAGGTGGTCGCGAAACAAAAGGAGCGTTAAGTTCTATTAGATAAAATTAAAACAAAAAATGACATTCGGTTTTATGGTCACATGGGAATATAAAATAACAGTGACAGCCCTCCCATTAATGATGTGAAAGTGACTAATGTGCACGCCAACCTCAGCTGGATCCTGAATCACCTCAAAATTTTTTTATTTAATCCTTTTCATCTTGAATACTCCCCCCCCCCACATAACGAAAAATATTTCTGTATTAACTGTTTATATAGATATAAAGACGGAACAAAAGAGTTGATAGAATTCATGACTGATAAAAAGCGAATTATTAACCGATATGATTGACACATGACTGGTCCATGTTCATTAGCACGAACCTTCAACATACCGAACATAAAATTAAAATTGCAGTTTTTGAAATAATTTTACCTCAAAAACAATGTAAGTAAAAATCCTTTTGCGTAACAGATTAGCAATCAAAGTCACATCTAAAAGAAAATTTATCATAAAAATAATGGCACATCGCTGTGAACGAACTGGAGTAAGATGAATTATATAGGCTCGTCTGTATTTTCAAAGTTTTTCAGGGGAAGCGGGGGGGGGGGGCAAAGGGTATGAATTCAATGCATTTTAAACAGAAAAAAAGTAAAATGCATAATTGCATTATGTTTTGAAAATCCAAAGGGGTCAATTGCCCCCCCCCCCCCCCTCTTGATTGCCCAAATGACGGGCTTGTATGTAGGTAAATGGAGAAAGGGGGAGGGGGGTGGCGGGGTCATACAGATAATCATACAGCTTTCAACAAGAATATTAGTAAACGAAGAATAAACTAAAATGGAATTTGTAGCTACGTAATGCAATTTTGAAGCAAAGTCAGCATTATTTTAAACAAGAAATAAATTTTGATTTCCTAGAGAAATAAAGCCCAAGGAATTATATATTTGGTTATAGAAGCAGTAATAAAAAGTGGTACCAACCATTTGAAATAATTAGCCCTAGTAAAATCAAAATCACCAACGTTAAATGGTTTGATATGAAAAACGATTAATCACCATTTGGTAATGACATGTTGAGAAACAGAACTTTTATTCTAAACGTAACGATGGACTGTATTTACAACACCTGCTTTCGAGAATTCTAAATTAAAATCAACATTAGAAGCAATAAAGTGACGAAATGAATCTTTTTTTACAAAAAAAAGTTAAGGCACAAAGTTTTAACAGTTTCTTTTGAAGAAATAACGTCATAAAGGGAATTTTTACTCAAAACCGCTTTGTCAATACTTAATTATTATTTGATGAACATTAGAAAATCCATATTAAGTACGCAGTTGACTACTGTGTAGATCAATTAAACAGTAGGGTATACCGGGGCACGTTTATACGCGGATTTTTTTCAATGAATTTCTTCTAAATTTTATGTTTTAACTTGGGAAATTTTAGACATTGCGGTTTTATGAAGCAGTTAATGGAGTCGAAATTGGTATATTCGGTTGTTGCTCAGCTTGTGTTTTTAAACCGCCAAAAAAAAAAAAAAAAAAATATTTTTGAGCCCAAGTCGGTTGCGTAAACTTGCCCCGGACACGGGGCACGTTTACGCGTATTTACTTTGACACCTAATGTGGTTCTGTTAGTGTTTTGAACGTAATGTCTTACCATCGATAAATAAAAAAAGCAAATTTATTACAAGCAAATTTATTACAGACTGAATAGTGTATAAAGCAAAAACTGAGCGGGCATGAAGACAGCACTACATGATTGTAAGCTATAAGGTACGAATTTGTACCTCAATTAAAAATTAAATGGTGATTTTCAAAACTAAATAGCCTGAAAGTACTAAAAAGTTTTAAAACAGCTTGGAGCGAAAAAAGCGTCAGAGCACGTTTAGAAGTAATAAGACACACTAAGAACGTGCGTGAAGGTGCTCAGACATCAAACGCGTAAACTTGCCCCGTTGCCAAGTTTGGATTTATTTTTAACGTGCAAAAATTTAACAACATTTCAGTTCATGCAAATACAATTCTCAAAAAAAGGATGAAATTCTGCTAATTTTTATATATTTGTTCTTTCTTAATTAAGTATTATTTAATTCACAATGAGCTTCAAAACTTTCAACTCAAAATTTACTCGACTTGGTAGAAAACAGATTATCTTTCTGCATGCCTAGTCCGAAGCTCGGCTAATGCTCAAAAACTTGTGAGGATATTTGCTAGGGGAGCAGCATCATCTGTTATGATTGTTGGCTCTCCAGTTATAATTCGTTTCGAAAAAAAGGCACTGCGTAAACGTGTCTCGGTCTACCCTAAAGAACCTGTTCTCAATCTGCCATGGCCAACTATTGGAAATGCATAAGAATTCAGTATCCAGTGGTCGGTCACCCCTCTAAAAATAATTGAGTCTAAGGTGGAGTTTATTTTTAATTGAAACTTCATGTTATACAATCCATTAAAACATAATTAAAAGCAAATTTACAGTATAACAAAAAAAAAAAGGGGGGGGGGTCTTAACATTTAAAGATGATGTGTCTTCTTAACAACAAAAAAAAGCAGAATCGTAAACTAGGATGATGGGCACACCATTTAAAATAAAATGACTCGTTACTAATTAATAAAAAGTACCCGCAACTTAACTGATATTAGATGATAATTGGGGATAGGTAAAGGAATGGGGGATGCATCATACTTGATTTTGAGTCATACACATAACATTTATAAGCAGTTTTATGTCCTTGTGGCCAACTACTGGAGACTGGCCGACTACTGGCGCACTTACCCTAGTCCTTTTTTGACGTTTTTTTCGTTTGATAGTCCTTTTTGGCGTTTTTTTTTTTTTTTTTTCGGAGTTTGACTTATTAGGGACTCCTGTGCTTAATAGGGCAAATTCGTCATTTTCGGGTAAACTGCTTTCGAGCATAATTTAAACTTAAATTTTCACATGGGACGGTTTGTTTCTTATTTTTCACGGGTCATTTGATGAATGTACAAAATTTGGAGTCAGTTTAGTAATAAATGAGTGAGATATTATACCCTGAACCTTAAGTAGGCCTTATTTGGTGCACTTACCGTAAATCATAGATTCCTGCTGCTTTCATGATACATCGATATTTTATTTCAAAAAAACATATAATTTTTGTAAATGATTGTCATAAAACAATGATAGTATTATATTTTAGGATTTTAATTTTACTTTGCACAAAACTGGATTTTTCTTCTAGCTTAACTTTGCCGTATAAATAATAACTTGAACTCCTTTTTTCCTTTTTTTTGAAAGGTTACCAGCTTTAAAAATTGAAACGTTTTGAGAATGTTTTTGAAAAAATCTGAAAAACATGCATAACTTTTGTGCATTTTATTTAATACATCCAAAATTTTTCAGAGTGAGACCATGAAGGGAATAATGTCTTAACACTAGCTGCAATTTTTGGTAAAATTTGTTTTAAACTATTATAACTCAAGTTTTATGAAAGCTGCAGATTTGTATAATAGCTCATTTTAAAGTGCATTGCATACTTTAATTTGATATGAGAACGACAAGAATATTTTTTTCAACTTGAATACTTTTCGTGATTTATTTTTTTCACAAATCATTAAAATATAAGAAATAATATTATTTTCACATGGTGTTTTTTCGAACTTTTTAGGGAAAAAATGAGGAATTTTAGGCACCTATTACAATACCGCAAATTTGTGGATTTTTAGTTATATACATGTTCTGGCGCATTTTTATTACTTCTATTAAAATGCAAAACAGCCTCAAATTAAGAAAAATAAAATAAAAAACCCTTATTTTTGAGATGTGTCAGTTTGTCGCTATACAAATTTCAGCTGAGGCGGTTTACATTTAAATTGATTTTTCTCGAAAAGTAGTTTTTGCAGAAGTCGCAGTGTTGTACTAAATGTGCGATATATAATTTATGATTTGAAGCTGAAAATGAATCATTACCCTGGTTCCAAGCTATCTTGCTATTTAGGGTGACTTTGTAATTCACAAGAATTCGATCATTAATAAATATTACATAGATTATTACACATAAGGGTGAGCACTTTCAAAAACATCTTCCAAATCGTCACTTCAGAGGAAATGAATGATGCAATTAACTGTGTCAACATTTGTTTTCCCTTAAATAATGAGTAGAAACTTAAACTTTCTAGGTGAGTGCATCCAGGACCTCACGAATGAAAAGACTCGAGATTCCCTTAAAAAATTTTAGGTCCAAAAACTGATTTAAAATTCGAGTTTCTATTTAAAAGGAATTTTTGAGGTGTTTTTCCCCACAAAGATTGCCCAAGCAAGAGAAAACACACACTGCTTTCAAAAACTTGGCTCAACTTTGTTACAATGTATTTTCATAACAGCTTATTGATTTAGTTAAGTGTATTAGGATGAACCTGATTCAACAACTAATTGTAGAATCGCAATGCAAAATGCAATCACATTTTATATCAGTGTTTGGAGAGAAAATAAACGTTCAGTATTCTGCTAGGTCACTTTTGAAAATAATATTTGCAAGCATTACGGTGTGAAAACTGCGAGTTGCATATGGCACCCCCCCCCCTTCTTTTTGATGAAACGTTGTAGCAGCAGCGGCACCTCCTATCCACCCATTTGGCTCCCTATCGCACCTCCATAGCCCCTGCAGCACCTTTAACAGGTGCCGCTGGTGCTACAACGTTTAACTCAAAAATGTGCCATACGCAATCCGTAGATTTAACAGTAGTAGTGAGGTTTGTTTCAATCAATGTAAAGTAAAAAATAAATAAAAATTAATTTGAATTTTGACATTTGGAATTCAAATTATGTTTTTCGCAATCACGAGTGTGCGTGTGTATGTAGGCGTGTGTGTTTGTGTCTGTGTGCAGGTATGAGTGTGTGGGTAGCTGTGTGTATGAGTGTTTGTGTGTTGGGGGGGGGAATGTGTATGTGTGTGTAGGCATATGTGTTTGTGTCTGTGTGCAGGCATGAGTTTGTGAGTAGTTGTGTGTGTGTATGTTTAGGTATCTGTATGTATGTGTGTGTAGGTGTATGTGTTTGTATGTGTGTAGGTGTATGTGTTTGTGTAAGTGTGTAGGTGTATGTGTGTGTGTGTAGGTGCGTGTATGTATGCGCGTGTGTGTAGGACATGGATGCAACCTGGAGACGGCTTTCGCTATAGGAGCAGCATCGTGAAGAGCCGGTCGACGGTGATGGTGCGGAGGGTGGCGGTGGGAAAATAAAATGATAGGACGCCAAAAACAGTCAAGTGAAAGCAATAAGCAATCGTGATTGCTTAAAAAAAAATAAATAAATATAAGAAAAAAAAATAAATAAAAAAATCTGAAGTCGAAAACAGGCGGCCTTGAAATTAAGCTGATTTTCCCCTACTTTAGAGTTTAATCAGGCCCCGAGTGCAGCATTGGGCCTGCTGTTTTTTTTTTTCTTCTAAAGTCAAGTAGATGAAAGAATTTGAGGGTGGCGTTTAGTTAATCGGAATGGTTGAACGTTTCCGCAAATAACTGTATTCCTTCTCTTCGAAAGAGTCCTCGTGTCAGCTGGCAGCTAAATGCTACTGTTCGCGAAGCATAGATCACGGCATCTGATTGTAATGATTATGTGCCATTCAAAGCGGCGGTAGTAATGGTGAACTCTTTGCCTAAGGTCGGGGGATAATGACTGGGCAAGGAGCAAGCACCCTTTTCAATCCAAATGACCTAGACCCAGTGAAAGTTGGTCGAAGGTGGAGTCCCGAGTCCTTGGAAGTTGGAGCACAACCACAAGCAGCTTTAAAGTTGAGTTCTCGATAAATACTAATAACAGCTCTAGCAAGAAGAAGCAACTGTGGCGGCAGGTGGGTCAAATCCCCGATATTCAAATGGCAGCCCTACTTGTCTTCAAAAACACCGTCCAAACCGAACCTCTAATTTTGCTAGAGGAAGAAACTGGGATTCCTCTTAATTATTATGTTGGACTCGCCAAGCCACCGTGGGAAGCCTGTTCAAAGATGCGCCTTCTTAAATGGACTTCACACTGAGTCGGATGACAACTCGGAGAGCTGGAATTATTGTAATTTTGATGCAAATGACATTTGGCTCTTAATTCATTTTCTCTTTTATTTCGGTGTACTTTTTAATTACTTTTCTCGCCTTGACTAAGATCTTGTTAATTGGATTCCTACATTTTGGATTTTTTTTTTCTTCGCCACATTTCATTACTTAAGTGCTTCGAACCGGTGAGCCACGTTTTCATCAACTTTAAATTGTTCACACAAAGTGCTCATAACTCGGAAACGTTTCGTTTTTGAACTGTTTGAAGAATTAAGGAGAAATTATATAACTCAACCGTTTATCATAACGAAGAAAATTTGTGTTCCTAAATTAATGTACGCTCAGAGGGGGAAAATAGGAAAATCTTTTTTTTTTTTAATTTAGTTGAATGATTTTTTGCTTTAAAGTCCTAGTTTTATGCTATTGGCAGTCTCATAAGTATAAATCAGAAATTTAAAACACTTTGAAATGTAAAGTAAATGAACTTGAATCAGATGTCAGAAAATGGTCCAATGCGCTCCATTCATTTGGCAGTTTGGGGACAACTACCTTATTTTAATGATCACAAATACTGATTTGTGAATGAGCACACATATATATGTAGGGGAATGTGAGACAAAGTGAACTGGTGAAATATTTACTGTTTTTAGCCCCATCTATCTGCTGATATTTCAACTATGTAGTAACATATCCAGTCTGTTCCAGCCAAGAAAAATTTATGTCTGAAGATCAATACATATGATAATACAAGTAATTTTCAAAAAATTTAAACTCATATTGTAATATTTTGCTGCAAGTCAAAATTGTTTTTGCTATTATAAAGTGATAAAGTTCTTGATAACACATTAACACTAAGACCAACTAATATTCGATGCAGTAGTTATTTATTCAACATTAAGCTTATTTTTATTCCAACTGCTTTGTGCGATTAGTCAAGTGCATGCGGGTTAAAATGAATGGGACAAAGTGAAGCAGTTCATTCTTTATACTTATTCAATCATTCATTGAATTATTTACGTATTCATTTATTCATTAACTCATTTACATTCCTTCATTTAATAAGTTACTAATTTATTCACGAATTCACTTATTTATTCACTCTCTTATCTTTTCTCATACATTGATTAAAAATTTAATTTATTCGTTTATTGTTTCGTTATCTATTATCTATTCATTTATTCATTCAGTCTTTTATTTACTCATTCGTTTGATCATAATCTTTTTGATAATCAAATATGAAGTATTTCATTAGAAAAACATTTATTTTTTCATTTTGCCACATAAAAAAGAAAGTGTTGATGCTCCGTCTTTTTTTTAAGGTAAAATTTTTTTTGTCAAAAATAAAAAATAATGTTCTAGTTTCAGTGCAAGTGTTGTTATAAAGTACATTGTTCTTTCTTTACATGCTCTAACTTTCAAGCCAAATATTCGATTTGTTTAGTTTTGCTCTCTTATAAAAGTGTATGTTAAATCTCATTCATTCATTTTCGAAAGAAATGATTAGACTTAATGCCTAGAAAAATTCAAACTACGCCTGATAAAATTAAGCTGTTTAAAAGTATATGGTGTATTGTTCAAATAAAAATATATTTTTTCCACCAACCCTAACTAACAATGAGTCAACTAAGTTATATGGCTTATTGTACCGCAAAATAACTTGGCTACTTACTACTTAGCTAGATTAAAAGCACCAAGCAACATCAAATCCCTAGAAATTAGTTATTAACAAGTACTATGTAGAGGGAATTTTTATGAGATTTTTTTTCTTTTCTCTTTCTTCTCTTTTATTTATTCATTTACTAATTTTTACCGTGGTTGTGAAATGATAAACCTTTGAAATGTGACTTCAAAATTCAATGTGTCATGGGTTTTAATAAATTTTGCAAGTCATATAAGGTGGGGTTTTTTTTTTCATGAATTTCGTGTACACGTAACTGATAGCGAAAAAAAACAATGTTTTTTTCTTTTATTTTCTATACATGCTACCCGATTCTATTCCTGGTACATCAAGAACCCTTCGGTCAAGATGGCCACAATCAACTTACTGAAATAAAAGCATTAAATATCAGATTATGAAAATTGAAAATAACGCCAAGCAATTGATATTTTTCCAAGCTTCTCTCAGTTTATTTTACTGAAGTTGTATTAAATATTTACTGTCAAGCATGAAATTCAATGGATCGAAACACGCTGAAGTCGACGCTTAATGCTAATGAATTTTTTTACTAATGTTTACGGTACATTATAACCTGCAAGGTTGAAGATTTCTTGAAATAAGAAGTAAGTTGCGCTGAAAGTTCAAAAAAAAAAAAAAAAAAAAAGGTAAACGAAAATGTTTATACAACACTGTTTGCTAACTAAATTAAACTACTTATTATGGAAATTACTAACTACTTATTATGAAAGAAAAATGCATATACGTGTGTTGGGATGACAAGGAAGCTTCATGAGTTTATGGATTTAAAAAAGAAAAAAAAAATAATAAAAAATGCAGAAAAAGTGGGGTTTGACAATGACTATATTTTGTCGAATGTCATTACATCTGTCTGCTTTTCACCGAAAATTTCCATGTAACCCGAAACCTATGCAAACAAATCATTTTTTCTAGGTTCTGATGTTCTGAGTGAGTTAAATGGATAACGATCAAGAATAGGAAATTTTTCTGATCACCAGTGGCGAGTAGATGTAAATGTATTAGTCGTCACTCTTTTTTCTTTTTGCAGTCGGTTTTCTTTTGTAAACCAAAAGAGTATCGAAACTAAAAAAAAAACTTTCAAGTTGCTTCTAAAAGTTAAAAACTATCAATTTAAACAAAGATTTATGCTGCTAAAATTTAATGGCATTGACGCTTATAATCAAGCGTTAATTGTGTGAACAGGAAATGTTTTTTGAAGGAAATAAAGATAACAACGAAAGCCAGTACAACGCAATATCCATTTCAACGAGTTTCATTTTCTGTCCCGGTTCAATTTACATTACGTTGCTTGAATTCCATTACAGCGGAATTCCCGCTACAACGAACAAAATTTGCGGTCCCTTGAAGTTCGTCGTAACGGGATTTCACTATAAATGGAATGAAAGAAATGTAGTTTTTCTGCTCCAATAGGTTAATTTGAAAAAAAAAAGAGAAAACCGTATTAATGAAGGATTGGAAAGATTGCAATAAATGGATGTGAGCCCGTGTTTTTGGAGGAGGTGCGAAAAAGGTAAAAGCGGAGCGAAGGAAGCAAAGAAGAAGAAAAGCAAAAAGCAAAAGAAATGATGAGTCTGTTGACGGGGGTACCTCGGCGTCTGAGTAGCACGGAGGGGTGAGGTGCCGCCCATGAGCGGCAAAGCCTAAGGGCAAGAAGTCAGTTTGGCGCCGCGTCTCCGCTAGGTTTCGTTTTCTTTTATTTGCCTATTAAAGAAAAGGGGCTATCGAAAAGAAGAGGCACTTTTTATCTCGAATTTTGAACATTTTTACGATGAAAACTATTTGCTTTCGCTTGTTCGAGCCACAATGACTCGACTATTAAAAGGTCATAAACGTGCCTTCTCTCCGAATAGTCATTTCCTTCGCATGCGGTTCCATTTCTCTCGCACTTATTAAGAAGGGATCTCGAAATCCTCAACCTCTGCGATTCAAACCGAAAATCAACTCCAAATAATCTTTCCGTACTATTCTTTCGTGTTCCATTTTACTGTTGACCTTTTTCTAAATTACACTTTACAAAAGAGCAATATGTGCAAAAAGTACTCCAACTATTGAAAAGTAAAAAGTAAATTGAATTATATTTCAATTATTGATAATAATAATAACAATAATAATAGTAGTAATATATATATATATATATATATATATATATATATATATATATATATATATATATATATATATATATATATATATATATATATATATATATATATATATATTACACACACACACACACACATATATATATATATAATGTGTGTGTTTGTGTGTGTGTCCTACAGTTTACTGTTTATTTCCTTTCGAAAGACAGAAACTAGGGTTAAGGAAATGAGTTGATTATATGGGTCCCTTTCAGTTCATTTTAACGAGGTTTGACTCTATATGCTCTTAGCTTAGCTGTGCACTACAAATTTAATGTGTGTGTGCAAAATTTTGAGAAAAAACATTAACAGTAAATTCAAATACAATTAAATTTTAGCAATAAATAAATGTTTTATCTATATATCATCGTTATCAATTGATTTTAAACTAGAAACAAATAATAATAATAATAAAGCAATAAAAATAGTTTTCATTGGGAAAAAAAAGGATACAGATATCGCATTTGAATCTTTAAATATTGACACAACCTCTCACCATTTAGCTATCTTAAAAATATTTAAAACCTATCTTTACTTGCGTCCTTTCGAAAGAACGCGCTAAAATTGGTCTGTAAATTGTTGCCATAATTATATAAATATTGGTTCGTAAATTTCCAAAAAGAAGAAAATAACCAAATAAACAACAAACTTTTCAAAAGAAAATATTACAGTTATTACTATTCACGTGATAGCAGTACTGCACTGTATATTTTATTTGGTGTTTCTACCGGCCAAAGTTGAAAACAGTGGGTTTTCTGTTTTCAACATGTTAAAACGGAAAAATTGAGTCTACATTTTTTTTTTCAATGTTATCATTGTTTCTTTTTTTCTTTCCTTCCTTTTTTTAAGCGCATGTTTAACACATTGAATGCGGTTTCTTTTTCCTCAAAATATGGATTTAGTTTCTTGTTCAATAAATAATCATAAACGATTCACAGTCGTTGATTTATTTTGAGCGCTACAGTGAGCAAAATTGTAGAATGAAAAAAAAAAAAAAAGAGGCAGTCACACTGCCAACAGAAGTGAAAACTTAAAACTACAAAATAAATTTGGTGTGTGTGTGTGTGTGTGTGTGTGTGTGTGTGTGTGTGTGTGTGCATGTGTGTGTGTCTGAGATGTGTGTTTAAATTTAATTTAAAATTCATTGTAGTTTCAAAAATTAAAAATTTCTAATTTCAATTTGTATTATCAATTTATTTTCAAAATTTTTAAATTAAAAATCTCAGCTACAGCCTAGTTTTTACGTTTATCAGCAATCCGAGCATCAATTATATACATTTTGGTATGACCTATTTCAGTTCGTTTATAAAGTATTGATGCAAATATAGGAAATATTTGAGAACTAATTCTTAGTTTGCTTTAGTCAGCTTTCCATGCATAAAAATAATAAGGAATATACATACTGACCTACTTATCTTTCCACGTAATCAATTTACTGTATTACCCCTCTTTAGCCGACATACCGTGAGATTGACCAGTATACCCGGAAATTCAAATTTTGAAGCAAGCCAGATAATTGGGGGTTCATTTCAAAAAAAAAAAAAAAAAGCTTATGGATGAAAAGATATTTGGCAAAAGCCAAATGACCTTGGCCCCGTAACCGTAACCGCAAATGACGGGCCTGTGAGGGTGATTATGCGCATTAAAGTGGGAAATTACGGTGGTAGGTTTCTGAAGTCAGGATTTGATCAAATCTTATAAAGTACAGTCGAATCTCGTTAAAACGAACTTAAAGGGACCATCAAAATCGATTATTCTTAAACGTAGTTCGTCTTATCCGAAAAACAATTAACAGTAGGACAGGGATTGTGTTTTAGCAGTAATTCGTTTTAAGCGTGTTCGAATTGTAACAACGTTCTACTGTATTCCCAAAAATAAAAAAACTAATCTGCTCAAAAAAAAAAAAAAAATCAAAAAATTACAAAATGCTTACATGTGACGAAATTAATTTGAAGAAACTAATACTCTCAAAAGTGATTGTTAATTTGACGGGATGGAGAAATATTTCGTTACATTTGACGAAATTAGCAACCTCAAACAAGTGACGAAAGCAGTTTCTTCAATTTGACAAATGTTCGCTCGGGGCACATCCCTGGAAGCAATTTCGTCAAAAACGAAGAAAATATCGTCAAATTTGAAAGTCCATTTCTGAGTGTGCTTAAGACTTCATGAAATCATTTTAAGGTGGGTGGACCATGGAAGGCCATGCTCCTTTGAAGACAAACTATAGAAAAAATCATAGTTTTTGTCATGTGATGACAAATTTCTTCCACTCACACCAACTCCATCAAACTCAAAGACACAGACGCGGCGGGGAGTCGCTATTTTGTTAGTGTGGGTCCTCGCTTCGTAGACTTCGGTCATCGACGTCAAAATTGAAATTCGCACATTCAGCAAAAGGTAATTTTTTGTGTAAATAACCTATTATTATCTTGTTTTTTTTTTAATTGTAAATTGTCAAATAAGGATTTGCTATGTTGCTATAGTACTAAAGAAAAAAATAATTTAGTTTCGATTTTAGTTAAAATATCGGTAGTATTCCTATGAAAGCCGGTGGTTCTTTGTAAGGTCAATCAAAAATTTGACAGTTGGCCTTGCTAAGAGCATTTACAAATAATCGAAATATGAACAGTTAGTTTTTAGTTATATATAAATACGTATTGGGAAAGTTGATTTTTTTTTATGTTTATAATATTTTTATAAGGGTTATTTAACTTTTTTAACTCAGACTGAATAGATATTTCTTTTAAAATTATTTTATTACGGATATATCTTTAAATTTGTTTTTATGGAAAGGTAATTTCTGTAAATATGGTTATAAGAAAAAGTCGATAATAGTATAGAATATAGATGATCAAATTTTTTACGCATAATTTCAGATTTCAAGAATATCAGGATCAAAACCTGGAAAAAGAGGAAGTACATAAGATGAAGAAAGTTTTAAACACGCCATGGAAACAATACAAAATAATCAACTTAATACAAATGCTGCAGCTTTAAAATTCAATATTCCAAGACGCACTGTTAGAAACCATTTATTAAGTAGTGATTATTGTTTTTTTAAATAAAAAAAAACTTGTCATAGATGGTAAATGCTAGTTTGGCCTTCTTAGGAACATTTTGGCCTTACAAAAAACGGACCCATAAGGAGACTATTATGGGTTAATTTTTAAATTTAATAATTTCATTCTAAAGCGCATTGGCAACTTATTTATTATAGATATAATGCTCATCACTGTAATTTTTAAATAATTTCCACTAATATAATCTTAGTTATACGATGGTGTTCAAGAAATATTCGTTGTATTTTTTGAATAAGATTATAATATTTTAAGCATTTAATGTTTCGTTTAAATGAAAGAGCTGCTTATGTAGTTTTAGTAAACGCGGATAGTTTGATTATTACAACTGTAGTATTAAGTTGAAAGACTGATTTATAATATTGGCTTTGTAAGGAGCCCTGTTCCTTGCAAGGACATTTACTTAACAAACATTAGGCTTAACAAAAGCTAAGTTTAATAAATAGTGAATTAAAACAAAGTATCTAGAATTAAAACAAGTACTTTATATGATACACAATGAAACAAAGTGTTAATTGATAACTTTTTTCTTTCATTTATGCAGTAATTGAACTCATAAAAACTGTTTGTTCGTTACAGTGGCCTTCCATGGTCCACCCACCTTATATTAAAATGTAAGTTGTCGTGATTTTCGCTGCTCTTTGGTATAATTTACATTGAGTACCTTTGAGTTACCATTTGCTCTCCCCTCCCCCTAAAAAATCGAAATGACTGGCCTACATATTTCTAGTATTTGAGCGTGTTTGCATTGCTATAAATTTTTAAGTATGAGAAGTAAACTTGATAAACAACTTCTTTTTTGAACAACATACTCACTTAAAGCGTATGAACTTTTATCAAAACTCTTTTCCAAATAAATGAAAGATACGTTTAACAACTAGAAGATTATGAAAGAAAAAATTTAAAATAACTCATTATAAAGAACACCTTTTTTTTAACTTTGAAACATATGCTTGTCTTTGTATTGTCTTTGTGAATCAATAATTTTATTTGTTTTAATTTTGATTCCATTAACTTTGTTCTTCTATGGTTAGGAATGGGTATTGTAGTAAATTTTTTATTGAGTAATTACATAAAAACTATTATTATTTTTGTTGAAACATTTATACATGTTACACCGCACCTCCAATTTATTTTCATTAGCTTTACTTAGTAAACAAAATTTACTTTGTCTCTGTTTTCAACTTTTAACTTATAGATATCTTCTTATGTCATATAAAAGGTCTTTTTAATTTCTTATTTGTACTGTTCTCCCCTTTTTACGAACATTTGTTCTACAATTTTTACGAACATTTAACGTGCATAACGTGTGTATAAAATAATTTGTAGCATTAATAAATAGATTAAATGTCTTAAACATGGATCCTTGAAGTTTGAACCAAACAAAATCATAAATTGTAACTAAGCAGCGGAATATTTCAGGTTGAAAAAAACTTTTCCCCCCAAAGAAATGTAGTGAAAGTATGTGCTTTATTCTTTTTGGGAGTAACTATAAAAGGTAAACATACCGCCTTCGAAGGCGGCCATGTTGAATGAGCGTTCAGACCTTGTGTTAAGATGACTGTGACCTCACCCTCCCCTATAAATGGATGTTTGTTTATGTGTGTGTTTGCATGTGTATGTTTCTTATACAAATCCACAGTTTACGTCAGAATTTTGCCAAATTTGGCAAAAAGTTCTTTGAAGCTAAGAAATTTGCATAGTGGGGGGGGGGGGGGGGGCTCGTCTCCGAATGGGGGAAAAATCCCCTATTCGTAGGTTTTTCCCTTTACAAATCCAGTTCGCGTCGAATCTTTTCCAAATTTGGCACAGAGGTACTTTGATGCTCAGGAGTTCACATAGAGGTTTTTCGCCACCGTCGTTCCCCTTTATTTAGGGGGATTTTCGAATGTTTACGTTTATTTATAACAATGAATATTTTTTCGGAATTTTCACAAAAACCCAAAGAGATTTGAATTTAAATTTTTGAGTCATAAAATTCTTGTTTTCTGCTCGTTGACGGGAAATTTTGCACTATTTTCTTTTGTTTTATTTAAGCCTGATTGTTGAGCATGCGTCACATGGCACAACTTTTATTTTCGAGGTAGACCGTGCAACGCAGCTAGTCATACAATAAATGTTGAATCTTGGAACTTTTACAGCTGTTTCTCCCATAACTGTGTTAATAGCCATCGGAGAGGGACTGACTGCCATTCTGTCTTTTACAGATCTTAGGGCAATTTGGTTTTTGTCTGACAGTTGTAGTGCCATTCAATGTCTTTCTAAATGGCGAAGGGTTGGTGATAGGGCAGGAATCGCAATCCTTGGCAAACTTAAGCAGGTCTCGTCAATTTGTGAGGTAACATCTTCAATGGATACTCTCGCATGATGACATTTGGGGGAATGAAATGGCAGATATTCTGGCGAAGTAAAGTTCTGACGAACCTCTATTAGTTACCAATTCACGGACATATCTCGAATTGTATTCCATTAGAAGACAGCCTGACAGGAAAGTTTGGCTCACACCCCCGAGTCATTATTAGTATCAGAGAGATTGTCTTGGAAGATCCCTTGCTATTAATTGCTATAGATAAGTACAGACAACATTTTCACGTTTGTTCAGTGGCCACCTGAAAGCACTTACTTTCGAGAGAGGTAGGTCTCAAAATACATCCAAACTGTCCTAAGTGGCAAAATGAACCCGCATAACCGGCACATATTCTTAAGTGCCTGGGGTTATCTCTTGAAGACTTATTCAAGTCTCCTTTGTTTGTTTTCAATTTTCTGAAAGTGAATGGACTCATGGACCTCGTCTAGTTGATTCCTAGACATGGAGATTGGTAACAACAACACAGCTGTTTCTGGGCAAAAAACTGGTTCTGGTCCAGCCAAGAGGCGAAGCAACTTCCAATCAACACATAAAAGAACGGGTTCACATAATTTTTATTCCGGTAAATATACAGAAAGGCATTTCGTCAACTAATCTTGATTTTTGGACTAATTCCTGGTTTTGTAAATTGTTCTTTCTGGTCTTGCTGACCTAATCCCCCCCCCCCTTTTTTAACTTACTTTTGCGTTAAAAAATGAATAAATAAATAAATAAAACCTGAATAAAAAATAAAGAGAGGAACATATTTAAAGTATCGATTAGAATATTGCTAAAAAATAAATATTGAAAAGTATAAAATTTGAAATTGAAGTTGCTAAAAAAATAGTTGTTCAATTCAAAGTTTTTTTTTGAGCAATCACGATTGCTTATTGTTCTCACTTGACTGTTTTTGACGTTCCTTTGATTTTTCCCATCGCTACCCTCCGCACCATCACCGTCGACGGGCTCCTCACTGCACCTTTAGCGAAAGCCGTCTCCAGGTTGCACCCACGTCCTTCACACACGCGCATACATACACAACTACACACACGCACACACATACATACACATACACACACATACACATACATACACACACGCACACACACACACACACAAACACATACACACACATACACACACGCACACACAAACACATACACACATACACACACGCACGCACACACAAACACATACACACACATACACACACGCACGCACACACAAACACATACATACACACACACACATACACAAACACACAACTACCCACACATTCATGCCTGCACACCGACACAAACACATATGCCTACACACATACACATACCCCTTACACACATACCTCCACACACAAACACACACGCCGACATACACACATTCGTGATTGCGAGAAACATAATTTGAATTCAAGATGCAAAAATTCAAATTAATTTTTCTTTTCTTTTCTTTTTTTTTTGTAATTTTTTTTAAATGTTAGAAATATTATAGAAATAAGAAATCATTCACACATTTTATTTTTTGATTTGAATTTTTTAAATTTTGCAGTAAAAAAAGACCCTCATTAGAGCCTGCGAGGAAATTTAATTGTATGGTGAATACTGAACTGAATAGCGGATTCGATTTAAATAAATTTTATTTTAAAGAGCTCTTGGCATAGTGAATACTTAAGAAAAGGAGTCTCTCTACTTGGTAGCTTAAATGTCGGTTTATAATAAATTAAAAATTTTAACGTAATTGCCTATGGAGGAAAGTTAAACCGTTTTATCTAATAAGTTACTAACAATAAAAAAATATTTTTCATCCAAAAATGAAGAAAAAAATATACAAACATAATTTGAGTTTTTTGTTTCAACAGGCATAAAAATATAAATGTATTTCATAGTTAAATCATCATAACCGAAAGATACAGATTGGTTGAATCTAAATAAAGTCAAAAGCTTTATTTTCGAAAAAATTTGGGCTCGTAGACGATTTTATTTTTGATGTAAAAGATTAGCTGCGAAGCTGCGATGTTATTTATTTGGTTCTGGTAACTACTAAAAGATCGAATACCGTTTTAAGAAATAGTTTAAAGTTAGATTCCTTGGCCAAATTTTGTAAAACACTTTTTTTTTAATTTAATTTTTATTTTTTTAAACTGTTATTCGACATTTTGTTAATGATTTGCTTCTCGCATTTTTGCATGCCAAAATAGTGGGAAAAAATTCTTGAAATTAAGATGGCCTTAATAAAAAAAAAAAGTTATTAATTGCTGGAGTTTCCGAAGACCGCCAACAGTTTGAAAGTAGGAATTTGATATCGTTTTAATAAAGGGATATTTCTCAGTCTGGGAGGAAAGAAACAAAATTAACCACGATTTTTCTTTTGTGAAGATTTGTGTTACTGGATTTTCAATTGTGAGCTTGTGAAATGGAATTTTTTTAATCAAAATCGTTGAGTTTAATATCTCAGAATAGACGATAAAAGTTTGAGTAAGCTGGTGCTTCAATCCCAATTTTAAAAGGAAAAAAAAAGAGATATAGTGTTCTCTTTACCTCCCAGGTACAGATTTCGTTTTCAGAAAAACCGTTTAATTTTAAATAGTTATATTTAAAGTTATTTGTAGCCTTAGCCACTTGACGGAGAGAAATTCAGCTTTGAAAAAGTTAACTGATGTTGGAAGCTCGACATAAAGTAGACTCGTTTTGTCCTGGACAAACTTTTTTTTTATTAAATTGCCGGTTGTTTAAGAAATAAAAAAAACCCAGTTTTTGCTCTGAATCAAGGGTAAAGTTGAGGATCCATTTGTTTACATCGCTTTAACTGTGTTTGGAGTATAGCTTTGCCTACTTCCACTGAAGAAAGGGTCATTAACAAATCATCCGGCGAGCAATTTGCATCTTATTCTTAGCTATATTTTGCGCAAAGATTTGTTCTTCCGATTTTTTGTTTCGTATAGACGTTTCACCAATTTGAACAAAGCAAAAAGTTCATCAAATCACAGAAAACGATGAAATGAGGGGGTCTTTGTCTTAAGTGTACCCTTGTGGGATTGGTGTGAGGTTGAGAGACGCCAGGGCGGGGTGACAGGGGAGTCCGGGGCCGCCGGTTCTAATTAGAGGCCAAAGAGCGGCAGGTAGTCGGTAGCCATGTGGGATGAGCCCCACAGGCAGCTTTATTAATTGATGAGATTCGGATACTGCTTTCCTCTAGGTGCGATGCGAAACTATTGGCTCCGAAGACGATGGCTTTTCAACACTTGCTTTGGCAAGGGAACTAAAGGATTGCAGCCACCCTTTCCTAAGTTTTAATCCTTAGAAAGTGTACACTTCATAGTAGTTTAAGGCTCAAAGATCCGGCCTTGGTTGACCTACTTTCATCGAGTTTCCTAATAAGTTGTATATGAAAATGTAGATAAAAATATTGCAAAAACGATTGTATGATATGATTGTCCAAACAAAATTTTAGGGCTGTCGCCAGCGGCGTGCACAAGAGGGGGGGGGGGGGGGAGAAGGGACAATTATTGGTCCGGGCCCGAGCCTGAAGAGGGTTTGAGATTTTTAAGCTGAGGGGTGAAATATACGATGGGACGTGGAGTGTACTTAATATGAAGGGAGCCCGTAAAAGTCGTTTGTGAAGGGTCCCAAAATTTCTGAGCACGACAATGGCTGTTGCAGGGTCGTACATAGCTGCAGCGCAACTCATGTGGCAGGGGGGGGGGGGCGCAAGAGACATGAGGGCGCACGCACGCTCTGAAAAAACAATATAATATTTAAAAAAAAAAAACTTATCAAGGAGCACTTTTAAATTTTGCGTGGGGGGGGGGGGAGTCACACTGAATTCTACGTAAGCTACTGGCTGTCGCTATTTAAATTTTCAATAATTGAGTAATTCTGCAGATATATTCAAATTAAAGAGGAAATGTTGCAGAAATCTGCAAAGCCTCTGCAGATTTCTTGCAGAATTTCGTAAAGCCATTAAATAATCTTTTTTCTTCGAAAGTGTCGTGTTTTCGTCATTTGCTGAAAATTTAGATCTACTTCTAATTTAAACAATCTATAGAACCTTTGCAGATTCCTGTAAAATTTAAAGATAAGAGACAATCTGCAGAATTACTCAATTCTTGAATTTTAAATCACGACAACCCTATGATTTGATCACATTTGCTTAGACAACTCTATACAATTGGGTTTGTGATGTTTTTATCTATTTCATAACTTATGAGGAAACTCGATGAGGGTAGATCCAACCAAAATCGTTTCTTGAATTATAAGGACAGCCCTTTAGTCAGAGCTTAATTTGCAAGGGAGCTCATGCACTTCTTTTAATCTACAAATTTTTAGAAATTAGACGGTAAGTGATCGATACTGCACATCGGAGATCACTAGTATATTAATTTCGAAACTGTAATTTTTTTTTCCTTAAGTGAAATGTTTACATCTGCAACGTTACTTGCAACTTAACTCAGGGCTTCTTCCTATCATTCAATCGTTTTGTCAGTCCTCAGTGAAAACTGAACTACGAGGTATACCAACATTAAACATAAACATAACCGCTTGTATTTCTTGTATTTACGCTTTTTTGCTTTTTCCTCGTGCCCTAACTATTTTTTTTTTCAAAACTTTATTTTTATTTATTCGTTAGAAGAAAAGGTGTTGGGAAATCGTTTTCGAATTCGTAATAAATCGTTGCTCACAGAAGTGAACAAATTAATTAACTAATTCTGAAGAGCCGAAATCGTAATTCATAAAAAAATGCTAATATGAAAATTGTAGTTTTTAAATCATTATCATTATAATTAATCGGCGTCAGCCGATCATCTTTTGCCGATTTATCGGTAATCGATAACTGTCCAATTTGCTTATCAGTGCATACAAATTTAAAAACAAAATCAAGTTTTTATTTTGAAAAAAAAAAAAATCAATGTTTCGACTGTGCTTGTGTCTTGTGTCGTTTTAAAAAGGTTTACAAAAAGGTTTTCAGCAAGTGATACGTATTAGGATAACCTCTCTTCAATTAAATTATTCGCAATTAAGAAACTACTCGAATAACAATTTGATCGCTATCTTTCATTTCGAGTCTTAAGCTTTGCAATGTAGCAAAACGTTTCATCAGTCTTCAGTTTGAGAATTCAGGGCAGGGTGCATAGTCTATTATGTTTTTTTTTTTTTCGAAGAAAAACCGTTCAGAAATTACATGACAGAATGAAAACGTAAATGAGAAATACCAAAACATTAGGCAAGTGTCCGATTTTTTTTTTGTAGGTGAAATGTCATGGATAAGCGTGATGCAGTCGTTAAAGGTACAAAAATGTGATTTTTACTCATTTGGCACCGTGCTAAATGCAATTCAGATCTCAATAGGTGATACCTGGATACTTATTCTAACAGTATAGAAGTACTGCTATACTCTGAAAAAATAAAATATTTTTCGAGAATTTTCGATGGCTGCATCATTGATTAACGATTCACGAGCCAAAAAATAAATATAAACAAAAAGTGTTGCGCAGCTGTAAAACTCAAGGGAGCATGGGAAGAAAATGTCTGATAACAGTGAGTTTTTTTTTTTTTTTGTAAAAGTTTTAGGTATTATTGATAGAGCAAAAATTTTCTTTTTATCCAAATGCTTGAAAAATGTTTAACCGTTTGCAAAGATTAAAAGAAGTATGGAAAGAAGTGCTTCATAGTGAGTGAATGAAAAAAAGAATCTTTTCTTTTACGAGACAGAGTAGAAGAACAGAATAACTGTACATTTTCAATCGATTTTTTAGGCTCTGTTTAGCCGGTTAAGACTTCTCTTATATTCCTGATGGCATTTGCTTTTCTGTGGTTCAACCTAATCTCATAAATATTTTTTTTAAAAAATGTACCGGTATTTGACTTATGTTCATATTCTGTCAGTACGTTGACATCTCTAGCCAGTATCAAACTATTTCTTGCTGGCGCGTTGAGCTATTTAACCTACATATTAAACACTACTTGGACCACGGGCGGTGATGTTGATGGAAACGAAAATTTTACCCAAAGCTCGATGTTTAATCTACAAGAACCTTAATCTGTAAGCAAAGGTACCGTATTCTTTTGTACAACGATTTTTTAATTGCTTTCAAAACCCGTTCTTAAAACAAATTTGAGTTTTTTCTATGATTACGTTTTATAATTATTTATTTTAAGACTTCAATTTTTCCCTCATTACGAAGGATTCCAAATAAGGGGGCACAATAAGCTGCGTGCCGATTTTCCTTAACTTTTTAAAAAGTAAGTTTTTTTTCCAGAAAAATTGACAAAAATGATCGATTTTTTTTGACAGAAAATTTATACATATTTATACAGATATAGTGTAAGTCATTTGTTTTTTTAAATTTTAGTTGTGGGACGCGGATCACTAGAGAAGAGGAGGGGAGGAGGGTTGAAAGTCATTAAAAATATTGTACGAAGTGTAAACGCGTTCATTGTATGTTTATTTTAAATTTCAAAATATTGAAATCAAATTGTCATACTTACGAGCATAAGAATCGTTAACGATTCAGTTCGGCAATATAAATCGATACACAAATAAAAACGGCGGTCACGCAAAAATAAATAAAGAAAGAAAAAATGCTGTAAAGTTTTGCCATCTATGGTAAATAAGTTGAAAAATAATATCAGACGGACATAAGAGTTGAAATAACGTGAGATACAAGAATGCTCGTGTAAGACACGGGCGTGTGAAAATTGTTCGATAACTTTCGTCCGTGTCAGGCACGGGCAAATTCGATAAGTGGTTAAAACTCTTTTTTAAAACCTAAAACCTAACAGGAAGCATGAACACTCGACAAAAAATATTTGGGGAAAAAAAACTGAAGGCGGCTTGATTTGTTGAGAAATGAAAGACGATATTCGAGGGTATTTGCATCGGTGCGAAAAAGCTGAATTTGAATGAAAGTGATTGAAGAGGCCAGCCTTGATTGATATTGCAGGGGGAGCGAAAAGTTTGTGCGAGTAACTCATTGGCGAAACATGCGCGTCACGTGTTAGCATATGCAGCAAAAATAATGTGAAAGTAAAAGGCCTGCAGACGTGAGCCCAATTCCAAAGATAGCATTCATGTGGTTCATTTCTCATGGTAGCGGGCGTGCGAAGGCAACATTAAGCTGATGAGCTCCAGTTTAAAGAGGAAAAAAAAGGAGAGGGGAGGGCGCTTACAAAATGACGACTACCGAAACCATGAAATCTTATCCGGTCACGTCGGATACAGTTCCTTGCATCACCTCTGCCCAAACAAATCGATTTCAAATATTTCTTTAGCTCTCCGCCAGTTTATTTGGATTTTAAACATCCATCCGTCTGTCTGTGTGCAGTTAGTATTAATTTTTTTTGGAGATTAGCCGCATTGCACGGTTTACTTCGAAAATAAAGGTTGTGTCAAGTAACGCGTGTTCAACAATCAGTCTTAAATAAAAGAAACAAAAAATAGTAAAATTTCCCGTCATCGCGTAGAGAAGAACAATTCCAGATTTATATTTAAACCATTTTGAATTTTTTAAAATCCAAAAAAAAAAAAAAAAAATCAGTCATCTATACTACTAATTTCTGCGCTTATTTATTTGTGTGTTTTTATCTTTATCTCCTCCGCACTGGCAATGTCTACAAGACCACCTGGTACTGTTGGATACTGAACATCCAGGGGATGCTATTCCACCTTGTTTCATTCTCTAAACCTTAAGGGGTTAGAGATGCCGAACATCCAGGGGTAAAAAATATTAAAATGGGGCGGAGCCCCTTATATGTTATTAATAGGTGTAAACATTCCGTTTAATGAATTTTTTGTCTTAAATCCCCTATTTAAGTCTGGTTATTAGGAGGTTTTCGCTTAGTGAGCATCAAAGGACATATGTACCAAACTTGGCAAAGGTCCACCGTAAACTGTGGATTTGTATAAGGAAAACCCCCTTTGTGAATTCCTGAGCATCAAACAACTTTTGTGTCAGATTTGGCAAAGATTCGAGGTACACTGGATTTGTTTATGGAACACACGCGCACACATAGAGCCGCTTTCATATCTGGATAATACGCCGTGGTGTGTGTTTCATCTTACTAATCTCTTCACGAAGGAGTCTTTTTTGAGTCTCATAACTTTATAAATTTATATTTCGTACATTATACAATAAATTCTGTATATTACTATGTTCATATATAATGTAAGTTTTAAATTTTCCTTCTCATTCCCAGAAAGCATTGTTCGGTGAGGTGTCTTACAAAACCAATAACAAATATTTAATATGAATATAGATATAAATTCTTAAGTATACGTTCTAATTTTATTAGGTTCTCTCTCCGCAAATGCGCTTTATAAAAAGAAAAAAGAAATTAATAAATGTAATAATAATAATACTAAAAACAATAAAAATAAATAAAGATAAAAATTAAAATATTTAGTCACGAGTTACCGAAACTTGCTATTCTTGAAAATTATTTCAAAAGATAAAACACGAATTAATTTTTAAAATAGTCTGCTATTTTCAGCATGATTAACATTTTCCCATATTTTAATATTTCTGGACTAGTCACGTAACACTTTCTTTGTTGATTAATTTCAGTGCATAAGAAAAGGGGTACTAAATGAAAATAAATAAACAAATAAACCATCAGATTTTTTTAATTATCTTTCTACTTAAAATGCAAAAACGATTCTTATTGAGCTTTGTGGAGGGGAAAAAATATAAAAAAGACTGAGTGAGAAAATGGCTCCTATGGATTCTGTTTCTAGTTAGGAAGATTTTATTGGTTTGTTAAGTGCCATCGGGCAAGATTTGGGGTGATTACTTTTTGATTTGTGCGCACTCTCTTGTCTTCCAACGGATCCGGATGGTTACCGTTCCGAGACACCACTATTTATCAATTAGGCCATTTATCTGATAGGCTTCAAATTACATCAGGACATGTATTATGAAGAAGCTACTGATGCAACTAAATACTAAACAGCCGTGTTGTCAATGAAACGACATTACTTTCACGAGAAAGGTATGAATTTGAGTTTGTCTCTTTTTACAATACAAACGGGATGGTAATTACTTCAGCGGGAAATGTGGATTGGGCATGTCGCATGTAACAAGGGACTCGATTTTTCCTTCTTCCACTCAAATACAACAAGGTTAAATGTTTCCAGATTGTATGTTGTACTTTGTGTAATAAGTGAAAATCATAAAAGCAATGTTTAAAATTGCAATAAGGATTGCGGACACGTGTTTCAGAGTTAAGATCCTCATTTTTAATGAAGGAAATAGTCTGTGCATAAAATGGAATCCCGTAAAATCTTGCGCTTTAGGCTATGAAACGGGATATAATATGAGAAAGTAAGGAACTCAAAATTGAATTACTTTCAATTTTAGGTACTATTAAAAGAAATTGACTGCAATCCCTAGAATTGAATAATTAACAAATTACTTTGCGACATAAAGTAAACCAAATTTTTTTTTTTTATTTATTTTTTTTTTTTTAAGGGAATTGAGACCTCGCTATTTAGTTTTAAAAAAATTACCGATTCCCCCCTACCCCCCATGATTGTGATACACATTTTCACGTGATAGTAGATAAAAATGATACAAGATGAGTTTCAAACATGAAACATGACACTTCATTTTTGTAATGCTCATTAATCAGAATTCGTTACTAAACTATTTTTACTCGTGGGATTTTATAATAAGAATTGATGAATTTGTCAACCGATGCGATTCAATTTAGAGTGAGATAAGAAAGTATACTTTGAAACATTTTCTCGTTTTGATAATGAACAGCAGTACTTAGGTACTGCTGCCCGCAATATGATATTCAACAGTTAGTTTGAAAAAAAAAAAAAAAAAGAAAAGAAATTTTTCCCCTCACCCCGGAAAAAAAAAAGCATTGCCTAAATCAGTCTCAATCAAACATGTTATAACGTAACAGTAGAAATTCAAGTAAAGCACAAATGAGCAATTTATTTCAGATACATTGAGGAAAACAATTAAGTTTTTAGTGTGCTTATATTCTATACAAGGATTCGCGATTTTCGAGAACTGGCCGCTCAAAATGCTCCAATCTCTAAGCCCTTTGGGCTCAGTAGACCGGAAGCTGATTCTCATTGTGGAAAATTTTCGACTTCTGTTTCTTTTACTTAAAGAAAATATAGGTGAATGAAAACAACTGGTCTGTCAATTTCATCGTTAATATAAGTATATTTCATTTTGGTAAACTAAAAGAAGAATACATTTTTTTCGTTAAATTTCTCAGTTTTTGTTTGTTTTTTTACATTCTTATATTCTAAAATACGTCAAAGTGTAACTCTCATAAATAAGGTCACCCTAAGGTTTCTGGCCTAATATGTCGCTCATTTATAATTCAGTTGGGTCCAGATTTTGCACATTCATCAAATGACTCGTGAAGAATAAGGAAAAAAAATGATTCCAAACGAAAATTTTAGTTTCGAATATGTTTTTCAGCAGTTTCCAAAAAGAAAGGTGATTTGGCCTTATTCTAAACATGGGTCCTGTAGGGCCAACTCTGGGCAAGGATTACCTCACGCAGAGTTAAAGATGGACAAAAAAAAACTCCAAAATGTACTATCAACTAAGGGGAAAAAAGGGAAATATTCCTTAATATCATAAAATGACATATTAAACCGCAATTAACAAACTCGGAAACATCATCAAAAATTCCATGTTTACTTCAATGGAAAGGAAAAAGATCAATCGTCACATTCGGGGCACTGATAATTTGTTATTTTCATATTTTTGTTTACTCCTGCGCACGTTTGAGAACATTTATGTGCAGTATACAGTATCGGATCGAATCTTCCACCCGATACTCCGGTGTCCTTTCATAAGGACACCAGAGTGCCAATAGCCAATAAGGAGAACATTAGCCTGATTGGGCAACAATTTACTTTTCAAGGTTAGCAAATCGAAAAAAAAAAAAAAAAATGGCGGTGCAGAACATCTTTCTTATTGAATTCATCGACTGCATGAATTAGGCTTCAAGAACAATAAACCATTTTTTATACTAGTAAACGACAGTGAACCATGAAGAAACAAAACTAACTGTGAAATAAGATCAGGTAGTTTTGACATCATTTCTGTAATAACTTTTGTTACATTGTTTCCCGGTCTTTAAAGCTGATGCCTGTTGATAACGCCTTAATATCAGTACGGCTTTCTGATGAGATGAAGCCACGATCTAGTGAATCTTTGTTATATTACATCAAAAAATGGGGGATGGCCTTATTGGTCTTTCTTGACGCACCCACCTATCATCTTGAAGCTTTGGAAAATGCACCCACTTTTATTTCCCAGTTTGAAACTTTTTATTATTATAAAGTTTGCTCGAAAATACTGAGTTGTGATACAGAAAAGTTTCTTGCAATCGGCATGTATGACATTTCCTCGTTCCCTCTTTGAGTCAAAAAGAATAAAAAGTTCTTAACTTGAATCAATCCCACAAAATCTACTATAGTGATATAAATGACGGCAACATAGTAAAATAAGACAGTTTTGATAAAGTTCAATTTGTGTAATAGCGGTATACCCGCAAAGAGATACTGTTGCAAATATACCTCAACGTGGTGCTGCATGTTTGCCGCATCCCATTGTACTGTTCAGAAGCAGCACACCATTGTTGCCTGCCTGGTAAAGGAGAATGGCGTATTTATACACGCAGTCTCTCTACAAAAACCTTATACTTAATTTTTACTTCAAAATAGTGCATGGTTACGATATATAGAAGACAAAAACTATTTTTCATAAGGTATTAAAATGTTTAGTAGAGAAATTAAGCACCTAATTTAAAGTAGTAATCATCAAATTAGAACTCGCGCCTCACATAGGTTAAGGAAATCCCATTTTGCACCTATGCTATGTGTCCCTTCGAGCATGGGCGCACTCCCCTGAAAATTGCGAAGACCCCCCAAACGTAAGACCCCCCCCCCAAAAAAAGAGAAAAATAGCTGTCAAAGCAACCCCCTACAAATTTCAATGGCAGTCTGCGCCATGACCCACCCCCCTAGGTGGGCACCCCTGAATTACAAAAAATACAAGGACTGCGGCATCTCTCCTTAGTGCGGCGGTTCTCCCTGATTTACTCCATAAGGTACTATTTTAAACTAAATTTTAATCGACGTGCAAATGCTCATTAAAAATGTTCTTGTTTACGTATGTTTTGATAGTATTACGTTATGGTTTCGGTAAATATGAATTATGAACATTCGTAGCGACACTAATCCTTCTCAACTTCGATTGGAGTCGTGGCCCACAGGTTCGAGCCAATGCGTTAAAGACATTATGGGGCCATGAATGAAATCGTTCCATTTCTTAGTATCCTAATTTCATTCCAATCTTGTTTTAAAAAGAAAGTTTCATGTTTATATACATGTAACGCGATGAGTATTGTTTTGATTGTGAGTTCATTTATTGAAGATTGAGATTATTTCCGACGTTCTTCGCGACTGAATAGGGATGGGTTTTATGCATTCACTTATCCATCGTGAAGTATCATTCTCGCGAACTATAAAATATTTTTCGCACCATCTCGGCCATAACATCGGAATCAAAGTTATAATTTTGAGCCGATAGATCGAAAAAAGTAGTTTTGCTCGAGGCCAGTGAACTTAAGAAAGTAGTGTTTCAGTTTAAAAGGAAATTAGTGGCCAACAACGAGCGAGACTTCATTGCCAATAATGATGTTGCTACGAGAAGATGACTCATCTCGGACTGCGAGCAATGATTCGGAGGGACTTGCCAAACGGTTTTAGAGATACTTAAGATTTGCGAATGATGGTCTTATGGGCCGAGTGGATCAAGTCATTTCGTTTCATGTCGAACACCGGGTCCAATGATTCCAGTAGATCCGCTGTTATGTTTTTGCCTCGTCAATTGTCTTTCCACGCCGTTAAGAGGACACTGACCGATAAATTAAAATGATAACTTGTTGATGTGCATTACCTACTTCTACAAACAGCATTCAGATTCGGTTTCATTCAAGAATCAACTGTTTTTACCTGCCATCACAGCTGTTGTAGGAATATATTGCGAGACTTTCTGAACCGTTATTACTAACTTGAAGACCTTTGGCTCAAATATCTTGCCTAAAGTTGCACAAATAATTCTCATGATATACATATTGATGTTTTTAAAAGCATTCGCATTCTAATATGACTAGCTTGGAGCGATCGTGGATTGGTTATAGGGGAAAGTGGGTATCTTACTTTCCCTCCTTTAAGTTTATATTTGCTGACGATAAAATATTTTTTAAAGATCCCTTCAATAATACCTTTCATATAAAACATATATCTTTTGCAACTTTAATTCAAGTTTTTCAGTACATAATTATTGAAAATCGGCAAAATATAAATAGGACCAAGGTACACCGCTAGTGTACTCTTCGGCTCTTATGTATTGCCGTTCGCCAGTACTGATTAATCGCCAAAATGTTTACTCTGTTTAACAAGGTATACTTTAATAGTTTTTTTTTTATTAAACCCTTGACTTAGTATAGTTCTGCCACAGAAAGATGGCGGATGCACTGGAAGTGGAAACAGTACATTTCATTCTGTAATTGGTAGGATTAGCAAGAATGCACAAGCACTAAAGATTTTACTGCTCGTGCATTCTCGCTGATCCTACCAACTACAAAATGAAATTTTCTGCTTCCATTTTAAGCTCATCCTCCATCTCTCTGGCACAACTGTAACAATTGGCTTGTTTGTGATTTCTTGTTTTCGCTTAGCTTCTGAAAAAAAAAAAGCATACGATTGCTTATACCTAAAGCCATGTTTTTAATTTTTTTTAAATCAAAATATAAGAAATGTCACTCGAAATTAGTTTGAGTCATGATATTGAATCCTTCCCCGCTTCGAAAATTGCAATGCCAATGTAAGAAAAGGGATCACGGTGATTCTATTTGTAATTCAAAGTACCAAAATGTATCTTGGATCATACGTTCCGGCACACTATTTGGTCATCTACTGAAAAATGTCTAATCGCCCATTGGCAGCCTTATTTTAATCACATGATATTATAACTAAAACTTTACATTGTCTGTTATTAAATTCACTGTAGCACAGGATTTGCATATTTTGAGCAAAACTAAGAAAACAAACTGGAAAAAATTACTTTTGAAGAATGAACATACACTTGAATTTAATACTATCTCAAATTTTCAACTTTACTGTAGGTAAGTTAGCGACACTGAGAACTACTGAGACAGAAATGCAACTACAGGCTTAGTGTTGCCATATCACTAAACGTAAAACTAAAAATAATAGAGGACCAAGGTCCAAGGCACACCGTCAATAAGTAAATATGATTTTATCTTCAAACAAAATATCTAAATTCTTTGTTTTTGATTTATTACGTAATTTTGATTTTATGAAATTCATAATGTTTGATCTCCGGCACGCAGTTTCAACCGCTCTACTCACTGTTATCATATTTGAGTAGGCATAATTTGGCGCTTCGTGAAATGAAATACTAAAGAGAAAATTCATTAATTTTATATGAAACTAGAACAGTGTTGCGCAAACCGGGAAATACGGAGCGTCGTGTTACAGCTTCTGAAGTACATTGTTTATTTAATTAATGTGATTTACATAATTACAAGCTGCACCAAGCGTTGCACGGTCTACCTCGAAAATAGAAGTTGCGTTAAGTGACTCAAGTTCAACAACCAGGGTGAAATTAAAAAAAAAAAAAAAAAAGAGTAAAATTTCCCGTAAACGTGTAGAAAAGAGTTTTTTTTATGTATCAAAATTTAAATTTAAATCTCTTTGAAATTTTTTAGCTCAAATTTTACTCATTGTTTTAATAGGCGAAAACATCACGGATTTTTTGGCAAAATGTCCACCATGTGAATTCCTGGGCATCAAAGGACCTCTGTGCCAAATTTGGCAAGGACCCTACGTAAACTGGAGTTATAGAAGGACCATAACCACACACATAAAAAACATCCATTTGTCCATTGATATATATATATATATATATATATATATATATATATATATATATATATATATATATATATATATATATATATATATATAATTTAATCTACAGAGCCACATTTTGGTAGTCTGAAAAAACTCCGCGCGAAAAACCTGTTGTGCGCACATTCCCGACAAGCTGGCGCATTCACGAACTTGGCTACTTTAGATCATAACTTCATCTACGTTTCGTTTTTACTGCAGAAACACGATTAAGGGTGTACAAAAGAATAATATGAAAAGTCTAGAACTTTCCATACGTATTTCGGGCCATATTCCTGCACATCTCAGCCGCACAATTTACGAACATCACTGCAGGTATTTGGGCTGTGGACTAACACTTAGTAGATCGAATTTCGATTCTCCAGGGCCCATTCACATATCTCACCCCGTCAAGGAAAGCGATATAACTCAGAATTTTGGAAAAACGTTCTAACTATTGATTTTAAATCGAAATTTAATGCTCTTTCTTGGCTTGAAACTCGCACAGATTTAGCTTACATAACTGGTGCGCGGTAACATAAAAACGATATAATCAATAGTGACACATCATTTGATTTTCGTAATTTAAAAGAACAATTTTCGAACTTTACGTATGCGTTCTTAATTAAAAAAAAACATTATACATCACATTATAAACTTTCTGTGCATATTATAATATTTGAGACAAAATCACTTAAAACTACTATTGCTTAAAACCTTGATTATCTCTAATGATGTTAGTTTTGAGTTTTGTCTCTTTAATTGCCGGGATATGTATTTATACGGTTTATAAACTGTTCTTTCAATTAACAAAATAAGTTTATAAAGATATTTTATATCAGAAATAGTTTTAAAGAAAAGAAAATCAAACATTTGTCGTCACGAAATTCTTTCTTTTTAATCGTATTTTACAGGTTTTAAGCGTTTCGGTTCCTCGCGAGAATATCAATGAAAACTTTTTCTTTATCACTTTTCTCAAAATTCGTCGCATAATCATAAGTCTCAATCAAACCTACACATGTTCAGAGTGTTCAGAGTGTATACAGAGTTCAACGACAAAAAAAAAAAAAAAAAAAACAAAAACGCATTTCCTTCAACTCTACAAAACTGAATACTGAACAAAATACCCGCAGACGGAAAACTAAATGACCCATTTGCCACACCGTGAGTGGTCACCATTCCATAGTTACTTTGAAACAAGTCCAAAGGAAAATGAATATCTTTAACAAAAGTATCTAAAATATCTTACTGAAGAAATACAAACTTGATACCCTACCAATCAACTGCTTGAGCAATCTTATGCAGAGTATCATTCTACCACATTTAGTTTCAACAACAAAATAACCGAATTTAAACTTCAAATCTGCGATGAATTGAAAGAGTCGAAGTGTGACGTTCTGCCTAATTGAGTTTGCGGTTAGAGGGGGAAAAGTTTTTTTCTCCTCGAGAGCGAAACTCTGCAGCAGGCAACTCTGAACAGTTAGTTTAAATAGTCCAGTGATGGTCAATTCCGAAGCGATTTTTTATGTTTTTATTTTATTTATTTATTTATTTATTTATTTTTAGGAGTTAAGCAGTGTCATTTCCCTCATCGACCAAACAGAATTAGACAAATGAGTATGCGCTATTTATAGACTATAGATTATGGCTACCGAATCGGAAAACCAGTCATGTTTTCCAGTGGCGTACCTGGCATGGGTGACACCCGGGGCAGCAATGTGAGGTGTCCCCCTCCCTACAAACGCAAAAGAAAAAAAAACCGAAAACATGAAATTCATGCAGTTTACATTTCATTTGTACATCACTGCTTCATTTGTGTTATAACGAAATTTTAAGTAGGCTAATGTACAAAAACAAATAAAAGTGGAAGATCCGGGGGTTTTCCCCCGGAAAATTTTCGAATTTGTAGTCTAAAAAATGCATTTTAGCTTCATATTTTTCAAAAGCTTGCAATTCCACTTTGGGTGTCACCCCCCAAACGGGTGACGCCCGTGTGTTTTCTACTTTTTATTCTTGTTGTGTATTTTTGTATAGTGACTATTTCGAATTGCTTGCTTACTGATTACTGATATATTTTATTGTTTTTGTGTTAGCTATTCAGTGCCGGCTCGTGCCCCAAAAAAGTGAGGGGTAAAAAGATGCGAGGAAGAGGGAATTACGGGGGTGGTTCACCTGATGCTGAATTCTACTTCTTTTTCTATAAAATTGGGGTACATTTTGGCATCTTAACCTGACCTTCTCTAAAAAAATTTGGGATACCTCTTCAAAAAATTGGGATAGATGGCTACTATATACGTATTCCCCTTTTCCCCAGTTTATCTTAACTTGCGAAAATATTGTTTGATTTTTTGTGAAGTAAAGCATTTAACTGTAAACAAATATTTTTTGGTTGTATTATTGTTGATTGTTGCATGAGCGCAGCGTACCGGGAACAATGATTGGTATGAACGAAAAAAATGATTTTGAGTGAATTGAAAATGAAAAATTTTCTAAAATGTAACAAAATCAATAAACTTGATTTTCCTTTCATTTTTCTGTTTCTTCAACCCATATGTTGTATTCCGTTCCTTTTAATTGCGTCAGCATGAAAAATAAGTTAAAAATAAACATTTTAAACATCCTTCCGAAACATTGAGGTTGGCGTTTTAATTCTTAGGAATTTTTAACGCAGTACGAAAAGAAGGAAGAATTGATGGTCATTGGACAGTGAATTATCGTACAATTTTCACTACCATTTTATTGCCTCAAAGAGCTTGAAAACTTAAAGTATAGTTACACATGTATCACATGAAATTTGAAAATTTAAAGAAAAAAAAAAAAAACTCGCCATCATAGTCATTGAAAAAGAAACTATTTTCAGTTCATGAAAAAAAGTATGTATTCCGTTTGAGTTATTTGTCTCTTTTCACGTTGTAGATGTTTCATACTGAATACTGTAAACTGGTCACATGGATGACACGTGTTTTTGAACGATAGTTTAATAAAATCCCTTAAAGAAATTTGAGACGTTGAAATTTGTCTTACAAAAGGTGACGGAGAAACTGAAGGCATGAAGGAATATAAGTAAAACTTTTAGTTATGCTTAGTGAAACAAAGAATGCTGTCGAAAACAGAAAATTGCCTTATGAAACAAGCAGGATAATTTATATATCTTGTGCCAGAAACTCTTTCGACCGAAACCTCGTTTAAAGTTGGTTTCATTGATTTTTTTTTCTTTTTTAGTAAATAAACGATATCTTTTTACGGTTAGCAGGGGCATGAAGTCTTTTGCTGTAGATGCCGAGCTATCCGCTCATCTCTATTATTTTTATTCTTTTCCTCCATACCCACCAGTAAATTTTTGGAACACGGCAGATAAATCTAGCTTTTGAAATGCTGTTAAATTCTAAAGAGAATGAATCGGGAAATAAAGTTTTATTTTATTCAGTAACTTTTATATACATAGTTCAAAGTGAACTGCATTCTTAATAACAATTCGCAATTTTAGAGCTTGAATACACCACCTTGAAGTGATTTAAGAAAGTAACTAACAGCTAAAACCGGGCCCGGATCTATAAATTTTGGGCCTCCCTGGAAAACAATCATCAGGGCTCCTCTCCACCCACTAGATTGCTCTGCTCCCCCGCCCCCCCCCCCAAAAAAAGATTGTTATTCTTTTTTTAACGAGTGCTTGTTTTCAACTGCTTCAATATTTCTGCTTAAATTTTGAATTAATTTGCTTAAAAATGTTTCATTTATTAATTATTATCATTGTTTTAAGCTTTTTTACTTGCTTGTTTAAACGCTTCTAAGAAGCTGTGTGCGTTTTTTTATCTTGGTTTTTTGAAAACTCATATTATTTGTAAGCTATGTCAGCACCCAACCCCCTTCCTCTCCCCTTCACTTATGTGCTTCAGTAACATGTGTTGAGAGAGTTTCAATTTTCCTCCCTTTTTTACCAACACATTACCAAAATATTTTAAATTGCTAAAACTTGAGTACAGTTTTTAAAAATTTAGTTTTCAAAACTTTTTTTGGTTTCTTGTGCCGTGTACCTCTTAAAGGCGTGCCCCCCCCCCCCCACCGCACCGCGGGGTCTGCGGGTACATAGATTCGAACCTGGCTAAAACACTTCAATTTTACGCGGAGGTCGTTGGACAGGCCAGAGGTCATACAAGTCCCTACGTAAGTGGGTCGGTCTCTTTCTGGTGCCATTAGTCAGAAACTACAATGCTTCCTGTAGTTAATTTGCAGCTGTTAACAGCCACGTTATCATGGTGTATAGTTTATTTGAATTGCGAATAAAGTTTACTTCATTGTCACCTAATGCCTTATGGATTACAGTCAAATATCCTTGGGGCCGTTCGACAAGGCATCGGACTTGTGAACGCAGGGTCCCGGGTGCGATCCTAGCTGGTCGAAGATCTACTGTGCTCATTAATGGTGACCGGGGGACGTTAAATTTGCTCGTATTCACAAAGTCCTCCAAGTGAAGCGATACCTCTGGGGGTGCTGGACCAGGGATTGCTCGGCTTCCGGTCTAGACCAGAAAGACAGAGCTGTCTTCAGGGTTCCACCTAACTGGTTCAACCATAAAACTGGTAGGTACTGGGGACCCTGGAATGAAAAATGACAAGGAAGAGGCAAATATCCTTGGAAGGTGAACGGAGGCTTAAGTGCATAAAATACGTTTTATATGTCTTATTGAGTTTACTTTGCATTTTCTAAATTGTGTAACATTTATTAAACATATTTATTGTTGATAATTAAAGTAGTTAAAACATAACATTTAGAAATTGTTTTATACTTGTGCACATGTTAAAATCCAGTGTTAAAGTTTCTGTGGCCTTTTAATGGCCCTTTTTAAAATCTCCTTGTTTATCCGAAGTTTTCGATTGACTGAATAAGTCCAATTCCAAACACTTCAACTAATAGAGGTTCTGCTGTATTAGCATTTTAAAACATTACCTTATTTTTGAAGAAGAAAAAAAAAAAAAAAAACAGCTCTAAGTTAAGTAAAATGAGAGAAAAATAGAAGCTTGAAACTTTTTCTGAACTAAGAAAGAAAAAGAAGAAAAGATAGAAAGAAAATTTAAATCATTTACTTATTTTATTTCGAAGGCTTTTTGAATCTTCGGGCAACTGTTGATCTGAAAACAATTTTACAAATGCAGGGAAGAAGGACGTGAAAAAGCGAAAAAATAAAAGCGAGAACTCTGCTCGAGAAAAAATAACAGCATAAAAGAAATAGTGTCTTTTGTACGCGCACTTTTCTTTACTTGTCTCCCAGAATGTTGCCAATAATGCAAGAAACACTGATGCAAGCTTAAGAAATCTCGAATAAATGTAAATAAAAGTAGCGATTTTTTTTTTTTTTGCTCCAATTTTCATCTAAAAACCATCAGAGCTAATGCATTTGGAGCCCAGTTCCCTTTCATGCAACTTTTGATGGCATGGGGGAAGAGAAGTTAAGTAAAGCAGATCCCCCCGCACACTCAACACATACTGCTTTGTTAGTTTGCGAGGAACAATGAAAAAGAACTTGCAACTTGTTAAGAGCATCGGTCCGTCAACAGTCGCAGAAGAAGGGATGATGGACAATGGGAACCCGCCCACCTTTTTCCAATGCCGACTACCACTTCAAAATATCCCTCCCGCTGGAAGCGGAAGTGCATTCTTATGGGAATGCCCTCTCCACCTCATGACGTTTACAATCGAAGCCAAGTGTTTATTACCCAATGATGTCATAACACCCTCACGATTACACATTACTAATTGTCCCAGATAGCTGTGACGAAAAATTATGCGCCGTATTTGTAGTGTGAAGTTGCTTTTCGTATGGTAGGGCAATGCGAAATAACGGGGTAAAGTGATATTTATTCCGTTCCAATTTACCCCGTCCATCGAATCCAAGTGTTTCTTACCCAATGATGTCATAACACCCTCACGATTACGCATTACTAATTGTCCCGGATAGCTGTGACGAAAAATTATGCGCCCTATTTGTAGTGTACAAGTTGCTTTTCGTATGGTAGGGCAATGCGAAATAACGGGGTAAAGTGATATTTATTCCGTTCCAATTTACCCCGTCCATCGAATCCAAGTGTTTATTACCCAATGATGTCATAACACCCTCACGATTACACATTACTAATTGTCCCGGATAGCTGTGACGAAAAATTATGCGCCGTATTTGTAGTGTACAAGTTGCTTTTCGTATGGTAGGGCAATGCGAAATAGCGGGGTAAAGTGATATTTATTCCGTTCCAATTTACCCCGTCCATCGAATCCAAGTGTTTATTACCCAATGATGTCATAACACCCTCACGATTACACATTACTAATTGTCCCGGATAGCTGTGACGAAAAATTATGCGCCCTGTTTGTGGTGTACAAGTTGCTTTTTGTATGGTAGGGCAATGTGAAATAACGGGGTAAAGTGATATTTATTCCGTTTCAATTTACCCCGTCCATCGAATCCAAGTGTTTATTACCCAATGATGTCATAACACCCTCACGATTGCACATTACTAATTGTCCCGGATAGCTGTGACGAAAAATTATGCCCCGTATTTATAGTGTACAAGTTGCTTTTCGTATGGTAGGGGTAATGTGAAATTTCGGGGTAAAGTGAAATTTTGAAATATTTTTTCTGCTTGTTACGCCACCCATCTGGCAGTATGTTAACTATATAGTAACACATGTAGTTTATTCCAGTCAGGAAAAAGTTATCTCTAAAGGTCAATGCATATGGATAATGCAGTGGCCGCCGCTTATACGGTTTTGATTCCATAAAGCGACTGATTCAATAAAGCGGCTGATTCAATAACGCTGGATTTTGCTCTGTTTTTGACGATTTGATTCATTAAAGCGGTTGATTTAATTAACTCCTGACTCAACTAACCGGCGTTCACTGTACAAGTAGTTTCCGTCACTCACGTTGTAAGACACTCACGTTGTAATATTTTGTTATAAGTCAATAATGTTTTTTGCAATTATAAAATGGTTAAGTTTCTGTCATTAACATCTTAAATATTAATCAATACCTTCTAATATATTTGGTGCAGTGTTTATTTATTTACTAGTAAGGTTATTTTTATTTTAAATGCTTTTTACAATGTGTCAGTTCTTAGCTTGCATATGGGGCAAAGTGCATAGTACATGGAGAAAGAGTTCACTTCGTTTACTAATTCAATCATGTATTCAATCATGCACTTACGCATTCATTTATTAATTCATTTACATTCCTTCATTCAGTAATTCGCTTATTTATTTATTTATTTATTTATTCAATTTTTTTCTCTTATATTTATTAGGTTATTGTTTTATTACCTATTCCTTTATTCATTCATGCGTTTATTTATTAATGCATTTGATGCAAAATAATTTTAATAATCAAATAAAAAATGTTGCATAGAAAAATATATTGCTTTCCACTTTGGACATGAAAAAAAAAGTTAAATTTATACACTTTTCTTTTTTTTTTATGACGAATTTACTGCTAAAAATAAAATAACTTTTCAATGCAAGTTTTGCTATAAAATACACTGCTGATCACATAAAATGCAACACCAATAGTGACCAAAGACATCACAACGAAATTTATTCGTCAGAAAATATGTTATTCAAAGATCCAACGATTGAAACTACAAATTCTTGTGATGCGTGGATAATATCAAAATCAGTAGTTAGTGTAGCCGACATTGTTGGCTATAGCAGCTCATGATTTGCATATTTCATCGCCGCAAATGCATGATATAAATTTCACATGGTTTGCATGTTGCCTTCCGGGTGTTGCATTTTGTGTGGCTGGTAGTGTACATTGTTTTTTCTTTATTGTAATTTTCAAAACAAATTTGCAGTTTGCTCATTTTGAAAAAGGTAAGATATTTTACCTATTTCAATTGGCCCCGCTTTCCCATACTAGGTAAACTATTGTTTCTAATCACTATGCATATTTGAAGCACTACTTTTTCAGAACAAAATTTTTAATTTATACGATAACGCTATAGTATTTTATATTTTACTATAGCGTCATTTGCTTTGCTACAATTACCGCTGTAACAACCAACTCCTGTCACAACCAGCCCTGGTCTCACCTACATAAATGATTTATGAATGGTTTAAAAATACATCATTTCATAATAAGAAGGAGAGTATGAGTTGTCCCTGCTTCAAATAATTAGGAATTGTGGTATAAAATTGTGCTAGAACTCAGCATTAGTATGTATGTCCCAACATTTTCTATGGTTCATATTGTCCACTCTGTACCACCATTTCAAAAACAAAACAAACAATTACATTAAATCCTTTAACATTTTTTTAAAGAAGTATAACTTTAATGCAATGTTAACCATTTCGAATTCTACAATCAGACGAAACTTGTTTCCCCTCTACCCTCTCGAATAGTTAATCTGAACTGTTGAATGCTCTCTCTGTTACGTAAATTTAATTTTCAACAATAAAAGAATTTAAAATAAGAAGGTTCGTATTTTAAAACTGCAGACGGAATAAGTTTCTGTATCATTGTTTCATTTTATGCTTGCATTAAATAATGTAAAGTTGTTGTAACTTTACTTTCGGATAGGAAATATTTTTCAAAGACTAATTTGTCCGCTCTGTTGCAAACCATTCATACTTTTTTTCACTCGTATATGTAGAATCATTTTTCTAAATTGTGATTAGTTAATGGAAATTATTAAAATTGATAAACAAAATTCAAAAGAGTCGGCCATGTCGTGAAAATGGCTCACGTACAGGGAAACATTAAGTTTCACATAGCCTTTTTATTTTTTTGAAACAATTTAAACTCCTGATCCCGTAAAAAAATGAGCAGGAGTTAACTAAATCATTTACTTTGACAGTTCGATGTCGCGTGCAGTGCTGCTGTGAACAGTATGAATTAGATCTATCAATAATTTCATTCATGAATGATTAATTAGAAAAATTTATTGTTAATTAATTTGTGCGATAGCAGTTTGATTGCTGTTTGCTTTTCTTTCTTTAGTATTTCTATTAAGGGAACATTTCTGCTCTTTGCTTGTGTTTTCTTTTTTCCTTTGTGAAATAATATTTCAACTTCAAAACATTTTTGCTCGCAATGAAGCGCCATTATTTTTTTGACAAGCAACAGCCGTAGTTTCCCTTTTGCAACTTTTCACATTGATTGATTATTCTAATTGCTGATCGAGTCCTTCTTAAGCAGCTTTTCTGGTCATAGGAATTTCTAGTTCGCTTCCTACGTATTAAGCAACTTCTTTGATGATAACAAAGTAATTTTTCTTTCTCCACTTATTTGTATTCCAGTTGTTCATAAATTATTTCTTTAGTAATTTCTCGTTTTTTCCCGCCATTTATGTTATCAAAGGCACCTAAGATGATCGTAATGTCCTTCTTACAGGGCCCGACTGACTAAAAGAGAGGCCCTGGGCCCTACAATAATCTGAAGGCTCTATAGCGGAATGCAGTGGTTGATTTACAGGTTTGGGGACCGTCAGAATGCTTTTTTTGGGGCCCCTTTGTCTATCACAAAACTATGTAAATCATTTATCATGTGCATTTATGAATCCGCTTCGAGGCCTCTCTTAATTGTGACATGGTAAATTTGCTACTTGCAGAATGAATAAAAATTCTCTTTTATTAAGAATGTTTTTTTTCCAAATTAACAAGTCATTGTTTTTTTACTATTATTTTAAAAATGAGTGTATTTTTCGTATAGTTGTAATGATATGCATAATTCTTTAAGTAATTTGGGGCCTCTTAGGAAGAGGGGGTCCCAGGCCTAGTAGGCCTGTGCAGTAATTAATCCTTGCTTTCTTAAGCATTTTATCTGATAGAAAGAATTTTTTTCCCTTGTCAAATATACTTTAGCTGACCAAGTGATCAGAGTTTACTTTTGTAACAATTTTAGCAACGAAAATACAAGTTTCTTTCCATATGAATCAAAATAATGGAAAATGCATGACAAAATACTACTTTTGACTTTTTTTTTTTTTTTTTTGATGAGCGTAAATGGTAAAGAAAGTAAAAATGATTGCATACAATTATTTAGGTCGCATTAATAATTTGATTTAAGAGTTTATTCAGTATATGGGGGGTCGGCATTCAACGTATAATTCTTCGCCAAAGTTTCATTTAAAATGAAAGCAAGCACACTGCCTTTCATTTCTTCTGAGAGAACTATATTATAATTGTATTTACGAACAGTGATTAAGAAAATGTCTCTATTATTTTCTCGAAAAATTTTTCTTGTTCTAAAAATATCGTTTGCATTTGTTTCATTACAGTTAAAAATAAAATTATTCAGATTTCTTTTTAATATTTAATAATTGCCCCTTTCAATGTTTCAGTTGTAATCTCCTAGTCGCATGAAAACAAATTCTCAAGTCGAGTTTTTGCTAGAGAAATGCGGGAATCGAAACGGAGAATAAGTATTATGGTTCGAGAAATATACTTCGTTTTTCGTGAAAATATTTTCAGGACTTAGAACCGAAAACCGCCAAAAATCATTATTTTGGTCGGCACGAAAACCGGAGGTGAACCGGAAAAAAAATGTTTTTGTTTCGGTTCGAAATATGTCCGGTTATTTTGTTATTGTAACTACCTTTACAATATTTTCTGCTTGTGTTCACCCATATAACTATCATCATTTTATGCACATTACTACATTTATGATATAATTATATTTTTAGTACAAATAAGAGCATACGATGCATAAAATTATTCATTCGGAACTGACCAAAGACCATTATTTTTGGTGGAATGAAAACTGGAACTGAAGCGATATACGATTTTTTTAGTTGAACGGGAACGAAAAAGACTATGGTTCGAAGCCTTGAATATTTTAGCATTTAACTTTGCACCGCTATTTTACTTCACCCCGCATTCCCTTACTTCTGACAGAATAACAAAACTCTTTATTTACGTAACGCTTCGATTTTGTGAAGAGAAAGTTTGTTTAAAATACAAACTCTTTCGCAAAAGACATTTTAATTACTCTCCTCTCCAGCGGGAGGAGGAAAAAGCAACTCATTTGTCCACCCGGTTTCTTTTTATAAAAGGTGTTTTATTTTTTCGTTCCCGTTAACAAAAGAATTTGACGATGATTTTGAGTGTGGAAGGGGGAAGGGCTGCGATTAATCAAAGGTATGGAATTCTCGTTGAGGCGTTGACGGACGAAATAAAATCCTTTTTTTCTTTATGCTCAATGCACGACATTCCCGCATTAACTCCCTACCCTACATTATCAATTATGTGCTGCTCGACATAACGTGTGAAACCCACTTTTTTTTCCAACTCGCTCATCTCAATAATTCACTAAGGGGCTTTTCTTTCCCCTTTTTTTGCAATTTCCTCTCCTTCTCTTCTAATAAACATTTCTTTTCCATTTTCGAAAATAGGCCCGAAGCGAGGGAGACAACAAAATAACTTTTACGTGATTATAATGTGTTTAATGGAGGAACTGCAGTCGGAATCTTGGATTCGGTTTTATAGCCGAGTTTAGCTTTAAGTTAATCAACTTCAGTTTACAATTTTCCAATACAACTTTTCGTTACGCTAAACTTTCCTTTCGCTTCATCGATAATATTGTTTGCCATTAAATGGATCACCAATCTGTAGTGCGGTTTAATATCCGAGTTTAGCTTCGATTGTCAACTTCAGTTTACATTTTCAATACAACTTTTTGTTAAGCTAAATTTTCTTTCAGCTTCATCGGTAATATTTTACGCCCTCAAATGTATTACCAATCTGTGGTCCGATTTCATAGCCGAGTTTAACTTCAAGTTAAGTGGATCATTTTACCTTTTCCAATAAGTGTAATGTTTTGTTAAGCTAAATTTTCTTTTAGCTACATCGATACTATTTTCTGATACAACTTTTTGTTAAGGTAAATTTTCCTTTACCTAAATCGATAAAAATTCTTTTATACCATCATCAAATGGATAACCAACGTGTGGTTCGGTTTTATTGTCAAGTTTAGCTTTTAGTTAACCAACTTCGGTTTCCGCTTTCTTATACAACTTTTTTCAGTTATATTTTCGCTTACCTACATCGGTTATGTTTTATGCCAACAGGCAAACGGATAAAGCATCTGTGAAAATGTTGATTAAGTCTGTCATGAACTGGTTATGTTGACCAGTTTGATTTTAAACTAATCATCAGATGCGTTTTTTTCGCAGAATTTTGATAACTAATCCGTACTTAAACTGCTGGCTTTGTGGTTAAAAAAAAAAAAAAAAACTGGCAAGGAGTTAATAAATTTCATGGCATTGGGTCCGGGGTGATGTGCTTTAGAAAGAAAGAAGGCGGAGCTCAGCAGGAAGGCTCCATCAACACCAAGACTCCACGTGGAGAGAGATGAAAGGTCAGCGCGTAGGTTATCGCGTGTTAAGCCACATATGGCATATTATCGCTCTACAGCAACACCTCACAAAAATCTTGCTTGTCGTGTTCACTTAGTGCTAAAATTAAGTTGAACATAAAGGACATGCTGAAGGATCCGCTACTCTGATAAAACCTGGTCTTGTTCATGCTCTAGTTTTGAGTGAATGGGAGATATCTGTCAATGAGCTCATAGAGCAGCTCAAAATATGTTCCATTTTTTCGGACAAACCAACTAACGGCAAAATTTTAATGCATGCGGTCCAAAAAAAGAAGGATTTGTTTGAAAAACACTGAATCTGCTCCTGATGAATTCGGTCGATATATTCTTCAGAGGAGCATTGAGTTAAATCTTCTGTGTAGAGTAATGATTTTTCTTTTTTTTCTTTCTTTTTTTTTTTTTTTTTTTGTTCTACGTTTTCTACAATTCTCCGTTTCCCCATTCTAGTAAGATCATTTTTATTTTATTCATGACAACACAACTTGGTATTTTTTTATGGAGAAATTTCGTTACATTCAGGTTCGAACATAAGTTTAGTAGTTTACTCCATTGAAAAGAAAGTACACTGAAATAGGCTTCGGAAGTGCTCCTTGTTAAATTTAAACTTAGAAACACCTTTGAGAATAGATTGGGGGCGCATTTGAGGACAGATTGGGTACCATTTGGAAATCATCACTTTCTTTTGTAAAAACATAATTTCATCGGCTTTCTTTAACTACCAGCCAAAAAAATCTCTCAATATGACACTATTAGAAATTTCTTTAGGATGAATCGCTATCAGTTGGCGTTACAAATGCCTTCATAAAGGGCGACCATCCCTGGATGGGACAGTGAACTGTCCGGCGGCTGACAATCTGCCAAGTGAGATAGATAGATTGCTGTAAAATTAGCAGCAAGAATTAGTAAAAAATGCAACATATTTGAAAAGGATGAACATTCCAAATATATACAAAAAATGTTCCAAAGTGCGTGCTATACGAAGTGTTCTAAAAACGGGGATGTGGTCATTGTTCTAAAAAAATGTTCTGAACCAAATTAATGTTCTAAACCAAATAAATGTTCTGAAAAATGATATCAGAAGTTTTTAAAAATTATCCCAAATATTGTGCCTCAAAGTGTTCTAAAAAAGTGTTCGTGTTCAAAAAGTGCCTGAAGATTTGCAATGTAAATAAATACCAATGGGTCGATTGTCGGTTGACAGAACTAACGTAATGAAGCAAATTTGCAACGATAATTTGCTTACGCGATATTAGCCCTTTTTTTATTTACAGAAGAATATGTTCCCGTGAAACTTCGGAACATGTGTAGAATGCAAATTTAGGACTTACTGTATTAACTGTTTCCGATCGAATATGCATGCTTTAGTATTTTTCCTCAGCAATTAAAATTTGTCGAGCATTGAAAATACATTTAATGGACATATACCAACAACTTCGTGATGTCTCACAGTTCATCTCATAATTTTTGCTATTTGTCATCGGACGGAGTTTATTTCAAAACCGATAGAAAACAGGAGAAACCAAGGTTGCTGAATTCCAGCATTGTCGCAGCAATTTTTTTTCATTAAGCATTGTTGCTTGTTGACAATTTTCAAAGCAGCATGTTTATAAAATAATTAACTTTTGCAATTTGCCGAGTGCCAACACTCGTGTGAGGAGGACTATAACAACTCTTCTGCTGCAATTATGGTATTTTATTTCGAAATTCTTTTTCATCACAGGAAAAATCTGTCGCATTTTCTTGGCCGAAATAAACAAGAAAAATGATTCTTTGTCCCGTGGCAAGTGCACTCATGTTATTAGAATTGTTTGTGGGAACAATTTCCTGCTTTTAAATGTTTTCCGAAAGAATTCGAAAAAACTCTCTTTTGCTGTGGTGATGACAACTGAATGGTCTCAGTTATTCATATAAGGTAAGTAAGCCAAAGGTGGCCATGTTAAACTTTAATGATCTTTCCTATTTTTCTCGTTAGACAGATTTGGCTGAATTTTTACGTTGAATTTCGCACTTATCTGCAACACATATCTTTTAGAGCATGGTGTTCCAAAGATTGCCCATGTGTTGAAATCACTTGTAAAATGTGAGAAACGTAATCAGCTAGCTATTTTTACTTCTATAAGAGTAATACAATGCTAAATTAAAGTAACAAAAAATAATTAGAGGGAAAAAGCTATTAAAAATCACAATAAATATTTTTTCGGTCCAATGATGTCATGACTTCCTTTATTCTGGAATTAAAAAAAAAAAAATAGAACAGTGTGTAATGTAAAAAAAAAAAAAACATTAATATAGTGGATCACTGAAAATTACCTTACGGTATTAGTTTATATATTTGTTTTCTTGTGGTGGAGCCACTTTGGAAACACGCATAGGGTCACAATTAACACGACATAAAATTACTAATGTGTTGAATTTATTATAGTTAAAGTAAATTTAAGTGAATGTGGTTAAAGAGAAGGAAATAATCTTTCGAAAAACGTGTTTTTAACTCAAAGTTCTGCAAATTAAAACACATGCAAGTCGCATGTCAGCCATTTGTACTGCAGATACATATTTTACAATGCAGTGCAGCTGTTTCATCAAAGTAAAACTTATTCTATGTTTGGAGGAGTTCTACCTTAGGAACATTAGCCATCTTTGGGGAGGGGGATGCCTAGGGAATAATGTGTGGGGGAGGGGTAGGGGGAAGTAGAACAAAAATATTATACAAACTAAGTGCAAACGATTTAATTACATGTTTATTTTGAATTTCCAAATATTGGAATGAAATTAAATCCAATTGTCATACTTGCAAGCATACGAATGGCTAAAATTCAGTTTGGCAATCAAAATGGATGTAATACCTTTTCCGTGTCAAAGAATACTTTACTCGAGAAAATGTGGTTTGGGCGTGAAAAATGCTGCTCAGTTGGGCCATCAATATTAAATTAGTTCAATACTAATCTAGCCTATCGGTGTATACTAGAACCTAACTCAGACGGGCATTGGAAATAAAATAGTTCGAGATAAAAGAACGTCCGTGTCAGACACGGGCATGTGTACATTTTCTGGTAACTATTGCCCATATCAGACACGGGCAAATACCTTAACTGGTTAAATAATAATTTTTGCCTCAATGCGTAACTTAAGAAAATTTTCAATATGAAAAGTTATCTTGGCGCTTTTTGTGCCGTGCAGTAACCTGAGAGCTGCCTTTTAGCCGAGAGTTATCTTTCCTTCCCCATGCTTTGTCGCTCTGTTTGCAAAGATTTGTCATGTTCTTACAGCTCGGGGAAGTGAAAAGTTCATGTGGGGTCGTGTCGAAGCAACAGGAGATTTCACTTCGATATTGAATGGAGCACTAATCCCTCACGAAAAACAGCAAAAGTGCAGAGTGCTTGCCAAAATGTTTTTATGAACATCTTTTTGTTCGACTTACGTTAAGCATTTCTTTCACTCCTCTTTTTTTTCTTTTTCAAAATATATCTTGACTTTTGATTCATTCGTAAAAGGTGACTTTCGTTTTTATTTCTCTTCCTCAATGCATTGTCTAACAGCAGGTTTTCTTTTCTTTTCTTTTTTTTTGGCGTAAAATTAAATTTCTAACTTTTTTAGTGCGGAAAATTACAGGATTGACAAATCAAAGTACAATCCTGTAAACAATATGTTTTTGAAATGAATAGTTTCTTCTGTCATCACACTTACTGTTTTTGAGATGCTCAAAATCAATCAAAGTTAAATGCCAATGGAGTTGTTAAAATGTGTCGACAGGTCGAAATGTATACGAATGCAAAATTTTAAAATCTTAACTTCTACGACTGTCAATTGAATTTACTTCATACAAACATCTATCTATAGATTTACTACTGCTGTCTATTATGTTTTAGAACTTTCTACAAAGTATTCTAATTTAATCTCCACTCAATATTTTTTTTTCCTGCTTAGAATTTCACGATGCGGACAAGGGACTTAAAAGATGATTTTTGGGCTATATTTCGGGACTTTACTTATTTATTATATATATTTTTTACCTACACTATTCTGTCGTTATTTAGAGTTTCATTCAAAAATTTAACAAAAGTATCGGTTAGAGTAACGTCTATATATATATATATATATATATATATATATATATATATATATATATATATATATATATATATATATATATATATATATATATACTGCTCAAAACAATTAAAGGATATTGTAACTCTTGTACAAAAAAAAAGGTATTAACAAATATTTTTTTGCATAGAATCGAAGAAGGGAGCCACAAATACAAATTTTACTCAATTTCAAACATCTCAGTATGCAAATTTTGAGTTTGACGTCGATGATGACGTTTTAGTGGCAGCGAATGAGATTTCGCGCTAAACCAATTGTAAGACAAAGCAGAAATAAGTGATCGACATTCAGTAAGCGCGTTGTTTTCAATGAGTGTGATGTCTCAGCGAAGTCATTTAACGGAATCGGAAGCTTCTAGAGTCTTTGGCAGGCTAGAGGGGAGCCAAACACAAGTCAATGCAGTAGAAGCTATTGGAGTTTCTCAAAGTGTGATTTCCAGGGTATGGAAATGTTTTTTAGAGACTAGAAATGCTGGCCGAAGACCAGAACAAGGTCACAGACGGGCAATAACGCTCAATAAAGACCATTATTTAGTTTTAACGGCTCGGAGGCACGGAAGTATGAATGCCACCCCACTACAGCGACACCCTTTCTCGGGTACTGTCACCACAATTTTGACACAAACTGTCCGAAATCGTCTTCACGCTGTAGCTCTGTATGCTCGTCGACCAATGATGTGTGTCACATTAGCTGCGAGGCACCGTCGTGCCGCAGAGGGTAACAGAGCATGTGAATTGGAGAAGAAATGAATGAAACAATATTCTTTTCTCTGACGAGTCTTGATATTCTCTTCATCCTGAAAATGGTGTATTTTCATCTGGAGGGAACGTGGCACTAGAAACAATACAGCGTTCGTGTATAAAAGTGTCAAATTTGGTGGTGGTGGTGCGATGGTATATGCTGGCATCTCCATTGATGTGCGCACCGATCTGCATGTCATTCAGAATGGAATTCTAACCGGTCGCCGAAGTAGGGATGAGACCCTCAAACCTATTGTAGTCTCTTACCCTGCAGTAATTGGAGATGACTTCATGTTAATGGATGGCAATTGCAGACCACATCGTTCTAACTTGGTGATAGATTTTCTTTTGGAGAAAGGAATCATACGATTGAAATGGCCATCGTGTTCTGCAGATATAAATCCAATAGAGCGTGTTTGGTACAATCTAGGCAACGAGTTTCTGCAGCGCCTACCCCCTCCACAAACTCTCCAAAAACTGGAAAGAGCTCTTCAGGAGGAGTGAGGCAGAATACATCAGCCCCTCATTAATAGCCTCATTGATTCCATGCCACAGAGGTGTTTTACATTGCTGGCTGTCCGGGGTTACCATACCCCCTACTAAAAGTGATTTTCTTTTGATGAAACCCACTTTTTTTACTTGTTTTTCTCATATGCAAATAGCGCGTTTTTTCCCTTTTGTACCTAAAAGTTCTTTTAAAAAAAGTATTTTTTTTTCTGCCAAACAAATGTAATTTTTGTCTCACATAAGTTTCTACATCTGTCGATAGTGTATCAATCATCCAAAAAGTTCTCCAGGTGCAAGATCAACACAAAACCTTAATATTCTTCAATTGTTTTGAGCAGTGTATATATGAATACGATATCTCCTACCTTTTTTACTCAAGGTCCACTTAGTGAATTTTCGGAGGTGAGGTGGATCAACAATCCAGCAACATTTTCAGATCATATGGTCTACTTAGCATTAGTTCTCGCCCATACACCCAAGAATTTCCTTTTTCTTTTTTTATTCTTTTCTTCGCGCTCAGTGGTGGTTTTTGATATTTTCAAGGCCTAGTTTTCTTTAAAAATGCTTGAAAGAAAATATATTATCAAATGATTTTTTTTTAAAGTTTGCAAGCTTCCCGCGGGCCAGACAAAATATGTTTACAGGCCGGATGCTGGAGACACCTGTACTATAAGTCAGCTTGTTCACGGCTAAGAATTTCTTTCCTATTCATTACCACATAACATCAGCGGGCAAATACGGCTTTTCTCCAAGTTCAGTTTAGCATCTAATTCAGAATATTTTTATGATATTTATAACTTTCTTAATAAAAGCATGATTTTGAAAATTCTGCTTGAATTACACCCTTAACTATTATTTATAATATTTTTACTAATGCGACCTAAAAATGAAGCTTTAACAACTACAGAGTCATCGGCTGGTTGGCCTAGTGGTTTAGGCGTTTGCCTCTTACGCCTTAGATCGCGGATTGAACTCCGGTTCCAGCTGCTGGATTTTTAAGATGTGGAAAATTTTCAGGGGCCATATCGCATGATTACGTAGTAAGTTAATGATCCTCCGCTGCATTAAACTACTAGTGCAATTACCACATGAAAGAATGGATGCCAAACCCTACAGATTGTACTAAGTCTGCACACAGCGAGGAGCTATCTTTTTCCTACTAGGGAGAAAACAACTACAGATGCAGAAGACATAAGGTAAAATATTTCTGATTTTCCGTTTACTGTCCTTGATATTTTAAGATAACTTCAAAAAGTGCCCACTAATGTTTTGTATCAAACGGAAAAGTCATTTTAATCCTGCACGTCAATTTTATGTGTGTGCACAGAGGATTGCTGAATTGTTTTTTGTTTTATATACATTTCGATTATGGGCTCGCTGACCCGCAAGAAGCACGCTCAACGTCTAAACGTTTCAAAAACGTCTATAAATGGTCGTCACTACGTTAACAACCCTTTCACGACGTTTATGAAACGAGCTACTTGGGAGTAATAAGAGAAATGACACACTTATCCGAGTTTTTGCAGTAGGGTCATTTCACGGTGTTTCGGACAAATATCGAATCTGTAACATGACAGTTTTTTGCCACAAATATTTTACTTACTGTTTGATTTGCAAATAATTTAAATTTGAGTTTGTGTGCTGGTCGGCAATCTCAAAATAAAACTATGTGCTAAACAGTAAATTAAAAAGTTATGGCAAAGAAGGTCATTTTACGGACTCTACATAGTTATCCAAAATACCGTGAAATGACCCAGTAATCCTATGAATGAAAGTTCGGAATTGGAAGCACACTCGAAAACAAAAATAAACTATCTGAGTATAGTAACTACACAGCTTAATAATCGATATTAGTTTGCGAGAATGCTACAACATTTTTGAAACGAAATCATAGTAATCGATATTAGTTTACGAGAATGCTACAACATTTTTGAAACGAAATCGTAATAACGAATTCAATTCTTTTGATATACACACAAATCGTCAAATGATAATGCTTTTATCGGGAAGCTTTTGTGTCCGACGGATGATTTGCCAATAAAATAGGGTCGTGATCTGCGGCGACCTCAAGACATTTTCGCTTTGCCGTTTGTAAAACCGGATTAACAAATCTCTAACTCGTGCAATAAGAGAAAAAAAGAAAAGAAAAAGAAAATCTCGTCACACAAGATTTCGGCATTCGCGACTTCATTAACGGCACCTTTGGCGTCTTGTTTCCAGGTCGGCAACAAATTGAGACTAATGACTTGGAGAAAAAAAAATGGTCACAAAAAAGAGCCTCTCGATTAATATATATCGGTTAAATATTAGCAAACTTGATCTTTTTTTAGTCTCCTCTCGAGATATAAATTTTTGCGCGATGATTGGTTAAAAGTCGTAATTTAAATTTTTTTTCGCGTACCAAACATATTCGGGATTTTCTTTCTTTTTTAGTTTAATTACGATGTTTTTTCCCATAGTTCATCACATAGCGTATCATTTTTTTTAATCTTTTGTTTAGTTTTAGAGTTATTTTTTCTGAGTTATTACATATATTTTTTCCTTAATGCTCATTAGTATTCAACCAGCATTTTATGTAGACATTTCGCTCTCTTCGTTTATAGAAAATGAATTGGTATTAATTGTTTTACCTAAAAGTTTTAGGAAGTATTACGAGAGCTTCAACTAAAATATTTCGTTGTTGATAAGTGTTGCTCTTTTCGAACTGTTATCTCACTGTGTAAAATTATATTGGAGGATCAAATACGAAAGTTTTAAATTTAGTACAAAAAGATCTCTCATTGGGGTTTGGCATAAAACTGAAAAAAAAAGTACTGAAAAAAAAAATGTATTCTTTTCCTCTTTTTACTGTACTATAGAAATATTTAATAACCAAAACGGTATTTTAACAGAAGAATTTAATGAAGACACACTAATACTCGTCAAATACACATTAAGTAGAGGAATGTGGGGCAAAGTGAAATGGGGAATTATTTACTCTTTTTTTAGCGCCACCTATCTGATACTTTTTTAATTATGTGGTAACACATTTAGTCCACTCCAATCAAGAAAAAGTTACCTCTGAAGAATGGACCACATGGTAGTGCAAGCGAAATTGGTACCAGTGTTGTAATATTTTTTGTTGTAAGTCAAAAATTGTTTTTGTTATTATAAAATGATAAGGTTTTTGTTATCAACATTTTAAATATTAATTGAGACTTATTAATATTCGGTGCAGTATATATTTATTTGATATTAAGCTTATTTATATTTTAAATGTTATGTATAATGACAAAAGGTCTATTCGGTGTTTATGCGGGCAATGTTAAATAATTTATTTCGTTTACTTATTCAGTCATTTATCAGATTAATTCATTCATTCATTTATCAGTCATTTATCAATTCAAATAGTAATTTTATTCATTTACGTTCCTTCATTTAATATTTCACACATTTATTTTTCTCATACATTTGCTAATTAATTTAATTTATGCGTCATCGTTAATTCATTTATCCATTCATTCATTTGATGAAAAATATTCTTATGAACTATAAATAAAATATTTCATTTGAAAAATAGATTATTTTTCTCTTGTTTCGTGAAAAAAATATTATTAATTTAATGGTAAAAACTTAAAATAATGTTTCAATGCAAGTTTTATTACAAGATACATTCTTCTTTCTTCATCTACTGTAATTTTCAAAACAAATTTCCAATTTGTTCATTTTGAAAAAGATAAGTTACCTTAACTATTTTACTCTGCCCCACTTTCTCCTACTTATTGGAAAAAAGTATTCATTCTTTAGAATGACTAGCTCGTTTACTTTTATTCGAACGAAGCAAATAACTCTTCTCCATTTTCAGAAGTATGAAATTTGTGCAAACAGTTTTCGAACCAGTGGAAGCGACTGGTCCGTGAATCCGACTCTCTACTTTCTTATTGAAAACTGTGTGTACACTCGTATTCGGAGCAATTTAGTATGTCACCACTAGATATGAGTGGGTAGTAGTCATGCTTAGTTCAACAGTTGTTCTTCAGCGACAAGTGTGAAAGACATCCATTCGCGTGGTAGAATTCCATCTTAACGTTTACCCAGATAAAGATTTCCTGACACTAATTATGATGGCACACTGGGCTGCTTGTCACGCAGATCACGCACCGACATTTCGCGGACATAACATTCGAAAGGATTTGCGAGTAATAAAAAGATTCATGTTACGCTTTACAATCACAACAATAAATTTATCTTCTATCTCATGAATTATCACATTTTAAGTAAGGAAGCGCGAGTTCAGTTTTGCGACGGGCAGTCATTTTTTTTTCTTCTTTTAATTCTGCTTTTACTTATCAAATTGCTTCGTTTCACTGAAAATTCTATTATATACTATTACTTTGCACAGTTCCAGTAATCTGCTTTGAAATATATTTTGGGGACCGGTAAAGTAAAATGTCGTTTTTTTTCAATCAATTAAATCTTTTCCAAGTTTTTATTTAAGTCAATGATGTATTTACTCTCGTTGTCAATATCCTTTTGTCATTTGGTGGGCAAATTTCCAATCTCGGATCGATGCAAATCAACTAGTTTTGGGGCAAAATATCTGGAGATGACATTTTGGACATGGTTTATATTTTAAAGGTTTTGTCACTCAGTAGTGCTGTAGCTATTAAAGCAAAGCGAAATCAGATGGTGGGACAAGTATACTTCAGTGATTCTAAAATACTAATTAATAGTGAATTGTCGATCTTAATAGATAATACCCAATAGCTTATGTATTGCAATACCTTATTTATTACGTTTACAGATTCTAATAAACTATAGACAATAGCTTGTAGATCGTAATAAAAGGGAAAATTTAAAGGTCAAGATTCAAAATAACTTTTAACAGTGGAAGATGACGAATTGAAAAAATTTATAGAGTGCACAATTTCGTTTAGGTTAAAATTGGGGCACATGTGAACAATTCTTTTCATTTCTTAATTTTTCAAAAAGTATTATCAATTTCTCAGAGCAAAAGTGTCCCCCTGATAAAATAGTCTTTTCTTTCTGCCCTGGAATTATTTCAAATTTTTTAAAAAAATATTTTCTTACTTTCTGGAATCAAAAAAAAAAAAAAAAGTCTTCAATTGTCCACATGTGCAGGGGGCATTCGTGAGAAAACCTGGGTCACATATGAACAAGATTGAAGAATGCAGGATTAGCATCATATTTCAACGAAACTTTAACATGAAACATATACGAATATACCGATTACATTGAAGGGTTTGTAACCAAATGTCAGTTGTTTGTGTCGGTTTAAATTCAACAGTAATTGTGTCAAAAAAAAAAAAAAAAAAAAATCGAATTCTTTAACTCAGCCAAATGTCAATTTTTAAAGTTTCGTAACATGTTCTAATCTCAGGATCAAAAAAAAAAAAAAAAAAAAACTTAAGACTAAACAATACAAAGACTTTTTATTATGTAAAGTTTACACTTGTTATGTATTGTGTTAAAGTTTCATGCAGAATATGATAATGAATTTTAAAATTATTTAAAATTCAATTTTTAATTAAATCAAAACATTTTGACCTTTTATTTAATGTAAGTAATACATAACGTTAAACTCTTGACCAACTATTAAGTTAAAAATAATTTTGGAAAATAAAATAATAATGAAAATACATAAATGAATATTTAATAATAATAACTAACAATAAATTTACAAACTGATTGTAGAAAAATAATAATTACAAGTATTTACTCGTTTTTTTAATACTTATAATACCCTACACTAATATCAACGTTACGCAGGGAATAATGGGAATTGTTCACATGTGCCCCTAGAGGTTGTGTTCGCAAGTTCCACGTCACCTACTAATTTTTTAAAATGTAGAATTCTTAATTTGTTTAAGAAAATTAAACATTGTCATAAATTTACTTGAATGTTCATTTAATGGTTTGTGAAAAATTAAGTTCAGCTTATTAGATAGTTCACAATATGTTTTCACTCGAAGAAGACAGCGACAAAATTGCATACAATACCATCTAAAACAAAGAAGTTATCCCCACAAAAATATAAACTGGCTCATTGCTCTAAAAGTTTGACCAAGAAGTAGGTCTGGTACTGCCATTATTTGAGAATTTTTTAGGATTTTTTGCTTGACGTTATCCTAGCAAAACGTACCATGTTTACATGCCCCCCAACCCCCCTTTTCACTTTTTCGTTATTTTTTTTTTTTGTTCATATGTGACAATTCCGTAAAAAATGCGCTACGATTGATATTAAAGGAGAAAGAGAGAAATGTTTCTTTCTTTTTAAAAGAGATAACTTGTATGCGTTAAAAACAGAAGTCCTTATTTTTGCATTTCAGACGGGTGTATATGTTTGTACCCATTGTTATGCTATTTAAATTACGTTTAAAAATATATAAGGTAATAATGTATAACAATAAACAAAGTATCCTTCAATCAAAACGGAGATTATTATGTAAAGTTGCACTTCTTTCAAAAGCCTATACCTACCAAATAACTACACGAATAGTTAAATAATGAAAAACATTGAAATAGGTTGCAATCTAAAGAGCATATTCAGATTTTTTTTTCTTTTTTGACACACATTATTTGCCTTCCTATCCCCGTTTTCGATATATAAGGTCTTAGAGTCGGTGGAAATTTTATAAAAAGTAACCAAATGATAAATTGAAGGCACGTGATTTCAGCGTCTGCATGTTGTGACAGATGTCTTCCACGACTCACCAAAACTCGCTACATTTGGCGACTTTTCGTAACACTTCGTCAGACTTTAAGACCTCATATTTTTATAACGGGGGCAGGAGAGCAAATAACTTATGCACCCAGAAACATCTTTTACTACGCACTTTCAGTTGCTACTTGTTTAAGAAAAATCATTATTACACTATCGTATTGGTTTCCTGGTAAGGAGTGCAGAAAGTATTTGATGTAAATAGTTATGACGGAGCTTGATTTTTAAAATTAAATCTTGACAAAATTTAGTTTCCAAAACTAAATGTTGTCAAAAATCTTTGAAAAAAAATATCAAAGTATTATGTCATTTTCAGAGAGAAATATTAGTCTTGCACTCAAACTACATTCCGCTCTCGCAAACTAAAAGCGTCCACATGATTGATTCCCTTACTTGACACCACATTGTTTTAAACCACATTTTGGAGCAGTTTGTTTACTTTACAAATTTAAAAAGATATTAACAACATTTTAAAGAAACAAAATTCTCTATTAACACTTTCTGTACAGTTAAATTCTGTAACTCATTCGTCCACGAAATATTGTTTAAGCATAAAATACTTCCATATGACAAAGTGATAAATTTTTAAAAACTTTTCTTCAAAGTTTTTGATGTAGACAGGGTCCGGCATATAAACCTCTCGCATCAAGAGATGGCGCTATGTGAGTAGTGGTAGGGATATGGTGGTAAAAGTGGCATCGGTAGATAGCAGTATACGTGCCATTTGTAGTAGTAGCAGAGACATGGCCGGGTGATCATCGTCATGTGTTGTGGAGGAGTATATTCGTAATAATGGATTTCTAATAACTACTCAGCAGGAATTATTTATTCCGAAAATCTCTCGGCAACTGTACTAAATAATTTTGAGATTCCTGGATGGACGCTCTCACGTGCGCCACATTTTCCAGCGTTGTACTCGTAGCTGTCTGAGGTCGGCCAGGCAGTTTTGTTTTCAGTAAAGTATCTTTGGCTCTCCAGTTTGATAACCAAACATGATATTTTCTATCTGGAACAGGATCATGTCGCCCGAATTGGGAACGAAAGCAAAATTCCTGCTGAGTAACCTAACAGCCACAATTACGACTATCACCGGGCCATGCCACTGCTACAACTGCAAATGGCACTTATACCGCTATCTACCAATACCACTTTTATTGTCGCATCCCCACCACAACATACACAGCGCCCTCTCCAAATGTGGGAGGTTTAAATTCCGCACCTTGTATACGTATAAATAAGTGACATTTGGTTCTACCACATGTTTAAACAGAGAACAAAAATAAATCGTTACTCTCAGAACCAATGAATATAAAACAAAATATACACAAAACAAAGATAGCGAAATAGAAACTATATCAATTTTTTAAGATAGTGAGTGTTGATGTGAGTTCATAAATACACTGCTGGACAAAATTATCGACTCAAAAAATTTTCTTTTTGATTAAATCATAACTTAATTCAATTTAGGTTTGCTACAGTAAATATGAGTAATTGACGAAATAGTCCTTAATTCAGTATAGCTCATAAATGAAATCAAAAAATTAATGTCATTTTTAAAATGTCTGAGTTCTGTAGCTTATCATTACGTGAAACCTGAAGAAAAGTATAAACTCAAGGATAAAAAAAAATCTTAGGATACCGTGAAATTTTGTTCGAATTGAGTTTATTTAAGAGCATATCAGAAATCATTTTGTCTTCAGTGCTAGTTGCGTTATTTTTCAAAATAAATAAAAAAAAATACTAGTAAAAATATGAATAAAAAATAAATTTAAAGGATTAAATTAAAAGGAAAAGTAGATTAGCGTGCCCTATGTCTCCCTATTGAATTAACTTCATAAACTGAATCTAACTTAGTAAATCTATATGTAAACTACTAGCCCCAACTCCCCCTACTTTGTAAATCGCTCATCTTCGTTTTAGCAAAATACAATCAAACTGAGTAAAGTTATAATTAAACAAACTTACATTTTTTTGAGTCAATAATTTTGTTCATAATGAAAGGTTTAAAAAATAGTAACACAGTTAATTGTAAAACTTCAATTTTTGGAAGCGTGAATCCATAGACAAAAATCTGAAAGGGATGGGTCATTGTTTAGAAAATGAATTTTTAGAGGGAGATAAGAAAAAAAAGAAAAGGGGCATGGCCAGGGATGAGTGCGAAAATGGCCTTAGATGTGAGTTGAAAGAACTTTGATATGGAGAACTTACTTTCTGCGATGAGTCTCATCGTTGGAAAGAGGAAGAGTTTTTTACCCCGGAAGGAGAATCGTTTCTTGTGTTTGGAAAGGCATTGATTTTCGCTTCATTTGACTCAGGACTCGAGCAGGAAAATAATCCACATTGAGGGTGCAAGAACTCTTTCGAAAGTGGGCATCCGATGCGTCTGGTCCCCGTGCAAAGGAAGTGCAAAACATGGAAACACGATCTCTCGTTTAGCGCATCCTTTTAAACCTCTCATCCAATCCAGTCTTCATCTTTTCTTTCGTAATCGCCGTGAAACAAGTCTCTGCTGCATATTTAAGGGCGGTTTGGCATGCAACAGATCGAGAAAATTGGCGCCTCAATTTTTCCTATTGGTTGCAAAGCGCCACTTTACCAGACGAGATAATTAGCATAATTTGAAGAGATCCTAAGTATTGACTCCGTCATTGATAGCATTTGTAATTCGGCAATTGCTGGCTGGCGCGAGAGTCCTTAATAACCGTCATTCGGAAAGGTAGACAGTAAAGGGCAACAGGTGATAGCTTCAGAGTCCATAATCTTCCCCAGCCCCTCGTTTCATCACGCCTGCTCCACATTACAAGTCGATTATGGTCGCTGAAAGAAGCTGATCCGCAGATAATTGCGTAATGTCTCCCGATCATGCTCGGACCTCGGGAGAAGATGACTCGCATTATTAAATCAACTCCAGCTCCATTGAATTTTGTATCAACAAACACCACTTCACCTGTCCCAATCTCTTGCAAAATCCTACAATATCCGGATTTAATCTTGGGAGCCATGTCACTTTAATGAAGTTCAGCATTATTATTTGCAACAAATGTTTCCTCCATCTGTAGTACGTTCAGCATTTCAAAATGAGTTATAAGAAATTGAAATATTATGTAATTAATTGTCTAGTAAATGATATTTGAGGAATATGAATACAAAATCTCTTAGTGTGCTTCTTCTTTCGCATCTTTTAATTTTTTTAAAACATTTTTTAGTCCGTAATGTCCCAAGGGGTTTATTAGAAATGTTTTTAGGGCAGCTCATAGATATACATGACCATCTGTATATCCATTTTGCCTACACTTTTTCGTTTTGCGCCGTCGATCAACAGTCGACCCATTTCACACTTGGACTCAATTTGTTTAAATGTTTGAAATCGAAAGATTAGATATCTTGAAATTTTTGAACAGTTTTTAAGCTGTGGCCATATTTGTGAAAATAGCTTTTAAGAATAATTGCACAGTAGCTCATTGCTTTTACTTCCGCATCCGACGAGGTCCTGTTCTGCAACAGAGGTGGCTGACCGAGTGCAATTTCCTCCAAATCATTAAGCATCTTGCATTTAGTTCGATCTCTCAAGCTCTGATAGAAACTTACCATACATAGAATCCTCGGATGTCTCGTCAGGAAGGAGTCCATTGTAAAAGAATCCAACTTGAAATGGATGAGAAGAGAGAGATCGTGTGAGGGTGAGAATGACGTCATCACGGCAAGGCGTTGATAAGGGTTCATTTTGCTGCTGTCATGCAATAGACCCAACGAGGAACAGGTTCGGTAATTATCGAGGGTGGAGCAATGGAGGGTATTTATTGTGCTTGATTCACAACTTGTTAAGTGACTCATCAGTTACTTTCAATGTTTCTGCTCTTGAAATGCTCTTTCTCCATCAGCTGTTAAGTATGTTGGAACTCAAAGACCGTCGCTTCGCTCATTTAGAAGTCTCTAATCATTACAATAAGATTCATTTGGATGCTATTTTTTGATGAATCTATTCCTTATTCTTATCACACGGTCATGCGATGCTGAAAAAAGAAAAACGATCTCCGTCCACTTTGCATGTTCGCATGATCCGGGGGATCATGCGAGCTGTAGTAATATAGAGTGGCTAAGCGAGGCTCCCAGAAACTAACAAAGTCTGTAACAATACGGCAATGGCGTAGCCAAAGGGGGATAGGGGATCATAACCTCCCTCTCTCATGAAGTAACAAAATTATATGCAAGAACACACATACAAGGGACTAAAATTGCGCTTTTCGGCCTTCTACTTCGAAAAATTTTACGACGCCCCCCCCCCTCCATACACACACACACAGGAAAATAATTTCGCTACGCCTTTGCAATATAGTGCCAACTTTTCAATTAAGTACAGTTTTTAGAATGTTGCCTGCCATTTAAAGTAAAACTTCCAAGCTGTCCCAAGGTTCAACATGCTATTGTACCTTGGGACACATCCTGTTGTATTATGGGAAAGTCGTTATGATTCAGGAAACATCCATATACTTGAACTAATTTTGCACCAGAAAAAAAAATCATTGTCGGGAATTAAATAATGAATAATTAATTATGAAAAACGAATTATTATCTAACATTAAATATGTTTAAAAGACTGCATAAGATTAGAACATCGTTCCAGGTTCATAAACATATTTTAATTATTAAGAACCATGCACATGTTGTACCTTGGAACGTGTCCTAAGGTACAAAATGTTTGCCTGTCCCAAGGTACAATCACTTCGTGGTTTAAGAAAAACCTAACTAATGATCAATCTAGATGCACTATTATTATTTTCTCATAAGCAAAATATTTAAAGTAGAGGAATGTGGGGCAGAGTGAAATGGTTAAGATGACTGAGTTTTTTCTAAATGAACAAGTCAGAAATTTGCTTTGAAAATTACAGTACATAAAGGAAGAACATTGTATTTTATAATAAAACGTGCGTTGAAATAGTATTTTTTATTTTTGGCAGTAAATTTGAGTCTTCAAAAAAAGGTGGAAAATGTTCATTCTTTTTTTTTTTTTCATGGGGCAAAGTGTAAAATAAAATATTTTCTAAGTGAAATATTTTCTATTCGATTATAAAACATATTTTTGATCAAAAGATTCAGTAAATAAAAGATCAAATGGAATAATTGAAAAGATAATGCAACAATAAACGAATAGCTAAATGAATAAATCACTTAATATACGAAGAAAAATAAATGAGTGCGTAAAATAATAAATGAATAAGAAAATAAGTGAATTAATGAACAAATACGTGAATTACAAAATGAAGGAATGTGAATGAATGAATTAATAAGCGAAAACGTAAGTGATTTTATAAATGATTGAATGAGTAAGTGAAATAAACTATTTCACTTTGCCCCATCCACTTGCCCCTATATGTACTTGACTAATTGCATAATTTATTTAAAATACAAATAAGCTTAATATTAACTAAATGAATATTGCATTGAACATTAGGAGGTCTGAATAAACAAAATATTACAATATGAGTATCAATTTTTAAAAATTGCTTGTATTACCAGATACTTTTATCTTCGGTGGTATTTTTTACCTGACTGGAATAGACTACCTGAGGTACTACCTAGTTAAAATAATACCAGATAGGTGGAGCTAAAAGCAGATTGAAAATTTCACCATTTCACTTTGCCCCATGTTCCCCTACTTCTCTTTTATAAAAAAAATAAAATTCAGTTAATTAAATTTGAAAATACAAAGACAGAAAATTGAAAAAAAAAAAAAAAAAAAGAAGAAAATAGCTACTTTTTAGTTATGAAATTTTCTTTCGCTCACAAAATCATTAATTTTACTCATTTGATGCTGATTTTTATAATGGAACCATTTAGTGGTAAAGGTTATTATTAGAGACTGCAAAAACATGGCTGCTAAAAATAGATTCTTAGAAATTAGCATTGTCCCTAGGTACAAATGTCCCAAGGTACAGCACTCTCTCCTATATATTAGGGTGGTTCAAAAAAACTTTTTTTTAGCTTGAGTCCAGGACATCCCCTACTTTTTTAGACTTACTAATGGTATTATGCTGTAAAAGTTTTAGCTTCTTACTCAAATTTTAAAAGGGTGCTTAATTATCCCTTAATTTAACATTAGCCGTAGCATAGAAAATGCCAAAACTTTAGGAACATTTAATTTCCCCAGCTGTTTTTTTATTTGTAAATAATTTTTTTATTGCAATGTATATGCATGTTACTAGTGTATATTATAGTGTGAGTATTGTTCTTTCAGTCAATGTATTTTTTTAACCTCCCTCCCCAAACGTTTGAAGTTTGGGGGAGGGGCTGAGCACCCTCTTTCAGTTGAAATAGGAAGATAAAGTTCTTCCAGTATATTACTATCCGCAAATCTAAAAATATTGAGGGGTGTCCTGTTATTTAGGAGCAGTCAACAATTACTTTTATTATTATTAAATGATGAATTTCTTGTTTTTAACATTTTAAATAGAAACTGAGACTTTCTAATATTAGGTGTCGAATTTATTTATTTAATATTAAGCTTATTTGTATTTTAAACGTTTCGTACAAATAGCCTATATGGGACAAAGTGGACGGGCCAAAGTGAAATAGTTTATTTCGTTTACTCACTCAATATTTTCTAAATTACTTACGTATTCATTTATCAATTTTATTCATTTACATTCTGCATTTAATAATTTTCTTTTTTATTTTTTCATTCACTTATTTTCTTATTCATTCACTTTTTTTATACACTCATTTATTCTTGTTCATATCCTAATTAATTAATTTAATTATTCGTTTATATATATTGTTTCGTTATCTTTTAATTTATTTATTCAACGTTTTGCTTACTGATTTATTTGATCATTTTTTTATATATATTCGAATAGAAAATATTTCACTGGAAAAAATATTTTATTTTTGGCTTTGTGTCTTGCGTGGATAATCGAGATTTTACTGTATATATACTTGGAAACCAAAATTAGTAAAAATAAGAAATGATGTAAAATTTTACAAAATTGCAGGTTACTGCATTCACGTGTTTTGAGGTTGCAAGGAGCCTCTTTTCAGTTCAAAATAAGTGAGCTTATGGAGGAAAACACTCGTAATTCAAGGATGTTCTTCGTAGAAACTACGATTTTTTCATAATAGTTGGCTGCTCTGTGTATACATATATTTTCCACTTTCATTTGAAGGTGCAAATTTACAGCGAAAAATAGAAAATACTGTTTCAATGCAAGTTTTATTTCATAATACAATGTTCTTTTTATGTAGGGGAATTAGGGGAAAAGTGAAATGGTTAAGATAACTTACTTGTTTCCAAATGAATAAATTAGAAATTTGTTCTGAAAATTACAGCACATGAAGAAAAAACAATGTGTTTTGCAACAAAACTTACATTGAAACATTTAAAAAAAATTTGGCAGTAAATGTGTACCTCCAAAAAAGGGTGGAAATTTTTCACTTTTTTTCATGGAGCAAAGTGAAAAATTAAACTTTTTCTAATGAAATATTTTCTATTCGATTATGAAAGATATTTTTGAGCAAAATGAATAAATAAATAAATAAGTTAATCGATGCGAAAAAATAAATAAGTGAATAACATATCGAATGAATAAGAAAATAAGTGTGTAATTGAATAAATAAGGGCGTCTTTGAATGAAGAAATGTAATAAAATAATAAATGAGTACATAAGTGATTTGTTAAAAGATTGAATAAGTAAATGGAACGAACTATTTCACTTTGCCCTTCCACTTGGCCCCGCGTATACTTGACTAGCTCTACAAAGCATTATAGAAGTACAAGTAAGATAAATATTAAAAATACAAATACTGCACCAAATATTAATAAGGCTCAATTAATATTTAAAATGATAATAACAAGAACTTTATCACTTAATGATAACAGAAGTAATTTTTGAGTTACAACAAAATATTACAGTATGAGTATCAATTTTTGAAAATTACTTGTATTATCATCTTCTTTAATTTTCAGAGGCATTTTTTAATTGATTGAAATAAATTACATGTGTTACGACATAGTTAAAATATTACTAGATAGGTGATGCTAAAAGCAGAGCAAATATTTCACCATTTCACTTTGCCCCACATTCACCTACAGTAATTTTCAAAACAAATTTCCAATTTGCTCATTTTGAAAAAGCTGTCATTTTCACTAGTTCCCTTTGCCACATTTTCCCCTATATGTAATGTAGATATAGCGAAAAGTTAACAGTTGAACTTGAATTATTTTGTTGTATCAGGGGAAAGTGCAGTAACAGCATTAAGAGTCATTCTCCCTATTTTAAAGTTTAAAAAGTTTAGCAGTTGTTGAATTTAAATGCTACTAAAATTATCCATTGTTTATTCTTTCTTGTTCTTGTCAAGACTTTTCAGATTAAAATTTTTTTGCAGAAAATTTTGATGGACAGTATCACAGACATTTGATTGATGAAAAATAAATTGACTTGTGATTGGGGAAAGTAAGATATTGATTATGTTTTGCAATTGTTCAAGAAATTAAACGGAAAAAGTGCATGCAGTATAGTGGACTATTAGGCATAACATTTTCAGGACATTTCGGTCATGATTTGATGCAACATTTAAATTTAAAGTATAATCAAGAATAGCGTAAGAATATTGATTCTTAAGAAGAAAAAAAAAATATTTTTCACTTATAATTATTCAAACCTAAACTGAAGGTTATAGCTATAAAAACTCAATGCTTTAATCTTACCGTATTTATTTACTGCTTAATAAATGAGCGAAGAAAGAGGAATCTGTTTCGATGTTTTCTGGGAAAGGAAAACCTGAACGTTGGAAAAGGGCACTAAAAACCGCTCAAGAATGAATAGCATTTTTTACCTAAGAGGGGAACAACACAGCATGTAAGCACAAAAAAATGAATAACGCTCGTGTAGTATGATATCGTGCCAATATTGTTTTGATGAGTGGCAAGAGTTGATGTTAGCGATTGTTACTTGGATAGGGAAATCAACTAAGATATCGTCCTTGGTAGGGTTTGTGACCTGCATTTATATTCACTCAAAGTGCAGAATCGCCTGTCTATGTTCAACACTGGATGATTGATCGCTTTTTTTTTGAAGAGAGTGCTGATGCTCGTTAAGTAATCATTTAATGAGCATCTTTTACAGTTGTTGGACTTCTTCCAGGGACTGTTGTCATTCCATAAAACCATATTTCTGAAACATCTCACACCGTGTGCATCAGTTAAATTTTGCTGATAAACGTATACGAAAGATATTCACAGCTTCAAATAGGTACTAGAAAGTCAACGGGGTGCGAGTTAAATCGTATTAAGATTTCATTTAGTACGAGTCTCAAACAAAAACATTTAGGGTGAAGCTAACAACAAACGCACACAGGGAGAAATCACGTGTTGCAAATAAAAAGCTTTAGAAACCGTGTACCTTGCCGCGGCAAATCATTGCAGTGCTGTCTGACAAATGAGAGTAAAAATATTACCTAAATAGTTTCCTTCAAATACTGCTGTAGGGACATAAATCAGTCAAACTCGCTTATAACGAGCCCTGGTTGAACGTGTACTCGGAATTTCCGAGAAAATCTGGAATGTTTCGTTGATACAATGTTAAATCTACAGGAGCATTACTCGGTTTTGAAAAGCAAAACCCGCTGAAAGCGAGCAATATTTTACTAATTCATAAAATTTCTATTGATTTCCAACTTACTTCCAGTATAGGTCATTTGTTTTAAGTTTGCGGAGTAGATAAGCATTTAAAAATTATGTATTTGTTGACAATTCCGTCATTTCTAAGATAGTTATTTCCGATGATATTCTAAATTCAAATTGAAGCTAATGCAAATGAATAAAATAATAAAAGCAAATACGATAACAACAAATGTGAAGAAAGGAATCCTAACTACACCCTCTGCGTGCCTTAATGGCTTTTGATGTACAGAAACACTTCAACACTTCAACCGTTTTTCGAAGCCTTGGAAGCAAATGAGGATGTTTGGATATGAATAAGGGGAGAATGGGTACAGCGAGAACAGAAAATACATTTACATTTTTTACTATTAAAAACACATAAATCAATTTCTTTCAAATGGTACAATATTTGTCACTGTAACAGTTATTGCAAGAGAGAATCTAGAAAAAACTACAAAATCTAGAAAACGAGAAAAAAAAATAGAAAAAACGAAACGCAATTTTGTCTTACTGTTCCCTTAGTAAGTGGGAACAGTGAGACACATATTTTTTTTTCTTTAGAAACCGTTGAAAGAATCTAAATTTACTTGGAAAAATAGGAATGGTTGCCGTTTGGTTTCGGTATAAGCTATTGCCGTTGCCAAGGCAAATTTCATGTCGTCTTGGCACATATCAGTGATATCTACTGCGTATTTTTCTGTGACTGAGATAGAATGACTTAGAAGATTTTGGATTAGTAAATTGGCTTAAAATGTCATCTTGTGATCTAGCATTTGTTAAGCAAGGAATGCTTTTACTGTAGCTTTTTTTTATCCCTAGTACAACAGCTTCTCTCCTGTCTGTTTCTGAAAATCTCCAAAATAGCTTATAACTTTTTTCTAGGCATGTTTAAATTTTGAAATGTTGATACATATTACTACTATTAGCATATTGCAATGAACAAACGAAAAGAATAATTTAAATAGAATCAGTACGAAATGGAAATATTTATGTGATATCGTATAGCTTTAAAAGTTATAATTCCATTCAAGTATCTTTGTTTTGTTGGTGTAGTGCTTTCAAACTTATTTTATTATTATTAGCATCAATAGGCTAGTTGTAATTAAGTATAGCTCAACGTATAATTTCTGCACTTCGAATATAAAAGTGCCATGGGCGCAGTGAGCAACGAATGAATGGTATCTCCCTGGTTTGCAAAATCTAAACTCAATATCTGCCATTCTTAGTCAAGGAAAATTAACAACATCATTCTACTAAAATGAACGTTAGTTAATAGGCTAGGGTCAGGTGGGCTGGAATGGGTAGTTTTTTATCTTCTGAGTTACAGGAAAGAAAAATGATTAAAAAAATAATAAAAACACTCGTATTATTTACAATAGTTTGACTTTATTTTGGTTCAAGAAAAAACTGAATAGAAACAGTCAGTTTAGTGCCACCCTTCTTGTAAGTCATATTGTAAAATTCAAAACTAACTGATATCGTTGAAACTTTGTTTTCAGGATTTTGTTTGTATTTAGATAGCATTATATTGCTGTTATTTTCATTGAATGAAGTCTACTTTGTCAACTGAAAAAAACAGAAAAGAAAAATGTCTTAGATTTTAAAAAATACGTTAAACATTTTTAAGTTGGATGGAGTGGGTATAGTATTAGGCTTAATGACATAGGCGGTCGAATTAACATTTTTTCTCGTTAATAGTTATTCTTTGAAGTAAGTTGTTCATTTTATCAAAAGTTTTATATTCTGAAATCCTTATGTTATGGAGTTGCTCATAGTTGCACTAAATCTGGTTGGATGGAAGATTCTTTAAAGAATGGTTCAAACTTTTCGCAAAGCATCTGAAAAGACATGTAAGCCAGCTGACCTAAGAAACTGTAAGACATGCTATCGATAATGAAATTATCATTTAACAATTGCCTAATACGAGTCATACCTTGCAACCACTAGACAACGTCAGAGCTGACTAAATAAATTGAAAACCAGTCTGATCAAACTCCCATTCCACTAAGCTTATGTTTAAGTACAATATCTACATGAGATTGGATGCTAGTTGCATACAGTGTTAAGAAATTTAAAAAATATTTTAATAGCTCAAGTTCTAGAACCTTTACATACTAATGCTTATGTTGTAAAAATTCTTAAGAAATCTTTGATAGGAAATTTTTTCACCTTCCCCAATAAAGTGAAAATGGTGGTTAAAGGAGAACAGATCATCAAAACCTAAGTCAGCCAATCCTCAATAATTATGGACATTATACCTTTAATTGCACTGAAATTACAGACTAATAGATATATTTTTGTGAAAAAGTAATAAATAAATTCAAGTTTTCACTCTGAAATTTAATTTAAAACAATACTACTCATTTCACCCTACCCCATGGGGTGGAATGGGTATAAAAACAGACTTTTAAATAATAACTTTTTTACTAAATAATACAATTATTTCAGTAATAATAACTATGGATATGTGAAGTGTATTGTTGAAATGTAAAAACTCAGTTAAGGTTTTTAACAGCTGGATATCAAATTTGAATAGTTTAATAATCGTTTCAAAAATACCTGTTTTTACATCCATTCTACCCCACCTGACCCTAATGTAAGATTAATAACAAAAGTCTGTAAAGTTTGTCTAACAGTTTCAAAACAATACTACAGTCAATGGGAAAAAGAAAAAGATCCCGGAATCCTGATTTTTTTTTCTTTCTTTTTGACTTTAATTTGATGTTTATCTACATTCTATCTTCGTTAACAAATAGAAAAAAAGGAATGCTTTTTTTTTTGCATATAACACAAAAGTATAGATTGATTTTTCTCTAATTTTTCTCGTAGAAATAAATTAATATTTTAACGGAAATCTTAACTTTTATAGAAAAATTAATTTCCCAAAAATCTCTGTGCAGAAATTCAAAAATAATAATGATAACAATGCTTTATTGATCCTTTAAACAAGTGACAAAACCTCCCAATACAGAAGACAATGAAACAGACATAAGGCAAAACAAAAGACAATGCTCGGAACAAAAAATTTCAAATTCAATAGCTAATTGAAACTTTTTTCACATTATTTTTGAACTTTTTCAAATTCTAAATATCGTTGAAGAAGTATAAAAAAATGAGAAAAATTCAGTACTGTTCGTCTAAGATTTTCTTTAAAAAGACTTGGTAAATTTGGCTGACTGACATGTTTTATTGCTGATTTTTATTTCAGTTATCTGTGTTGTTGATCAATTTTAGCAACAGCCTCGTAAATATTTTCTGAAAGCAGATTTCAAATGTGTGCCTTTAAGACAAAAAACTTTTTTCGTTATTCTCAACGGGCCTAAAAGTAATTCTGCTTTCGAAGCATTATGTCGTATTGCGCAATTGAAATTTTTAATGTCATAAAGACGCTTATCTTCGTTTTCCTGCACTAAGCCTTGTAATCCTTTCACGTAACACAGCAAGAATTTCGCGTGCTTCTGTTTCAACTTCTTCCTTATAACAGACTGTTTCCTTCGTCCATCCTTTTCTCTTATTTTACTTTTTTTTGAAAAGATCAAGGACGATCTTCCAGACCTTGAAAGTTGGAGACGTTTTGCCTTCTTGGACATCGAGACAATACCTACCTGTGGCCTTCGGTCACTGTCAAGAACAATAGTATTGTATTAGATAATAATGCACGTACGTTAAACAATGCCAATTATCAGTTTGCAATCAAGTGGCATAAGTTTTGTGCTCCGTTCGGTCACGCAGGCTGCAATCCGTAGTGATAGGCATTTGACCACTCTCGATCATATCACCTTTTAAAAGAAAAGATCATTAATTGATGAAGGCATGCACCGCGAATATGTTGGTACACTTTCCTCGTTTTCTGGTAATCCTCAGCTGGGGTCGATATTATTTCATGCTCAAGCCAAATGGGTAGACGAGCTCCCTTCCTCAATTATGTCTCAGAGGAAACCTGGCTAGAAAACACGTTATCAAGAACTAAAATATTTAACCACCGAAGGTCTCCTTGTCCTTCTATCTGGAACACAATTTGTTGCATCCATTTCTCAGAAAAGTGCTAAATGATGCAAAGGAATTTTTCTTACTTCTTTGAATATTTATGCAGCTTCCTTGACTGGGTAAACAACCGTTTTCGAACTGTTTATTTCGATTTAAAAATATCAATCTTTATGAAGCACAAATTCTCTACCCATCGCTTTAATTCCTTTATTGGCTTTCTGAAGCAGTTTTGATGTTCCATTATTAGTGGGTTAACATATCTAAGAAAAAACGATGAACTATTTAAAGTTTTAAACAATTTGGTTTCTTTTCTCCTCAGCAGCAGACGTCTCAAAGACAAATTAGGAACTATTTAAGGTTTTAAACAATTTTGTTGCTTATCTTCTCAGCTGCAGACATCTCAAAGGCAAATTAGTACCAAACAAAGCTACTGCTACTTTGCAAATGAAGTATTAGGCTAAGCGCATTAAATACCCCAAATCAGTAGACAAACTGCAGAAAAAAAGCTGACCATAATTTAATCAAGACATTAATATGAAGCAGTTTAGGAATTCGTCCCGTTTCGCCATTGCCGAAGACCAATCATCTCCACTGCAATACTAATATACTGTGTGTCCAAGTAAGCATACTTTAAAAGTGCCGAATACAAAAACTGAAAATCCATCTGGTCCATCGCTCTATGCAGTCAAATTTAATTCAATGATTCCAAGAAAGTTTAAAAAACCAGATCCTCTCCTAAAACTACCATTTTCAAATTCCGGTTTCCTACCAAAAGTCTTCCAACTTTACTCGTCCCAAGAAAGTTTTTATGCGTTTTTAGGATTAGAATTAACACGGCGTGAGGTGCAGTTGATGAGTTACAGTTCAATGAAATATTCTTCAATATATGCGAAGTAATCAGATTTTTTTTAACTTCTTTTTCAGGAAAATTATTATTTAAGAGATTATTTTTGAGCATTTTAATATCATTATCAAAAGCAGATTGAGCGTTGTCAATTCTTCGTTTTCTAACTGCATGCAAAGTAATAATTCACACTATTTTTTAGACATCAGTTCCAATTTTGTAAGTTAGTAATTGTAAAAGTAAATTTTCTTTTTTAAGCACAAGTAGTTAGTTTTTTAAGCTATTGTCAGAATCCATATACATATTAATGTCTAAAAGAATTAGGCGATTGATTATTAGATTTGTTAGATTTTAAGGGGAAAAAACAATGCGGATAAATGGATTTACTAAGCTAACCAAAGTATATCTACATCACACATATATCCATCCGTATATATGCAATATAATAGTGAAGAGGCAAAGTTTTCGATAAAAATTCTCTTTTATAACACAGCAGAAATGAATTTGCTAGTTTGGAGCTAAAATTAGCTCCCATTGCCCCCGATCTCATTCATTTCTTAGAAACAAAAACTATCATTTTTGGTTAAAAAAAAAAAAAAAACCGAGAAAGCAATAGTTCAATAGAGAAAGAAATGATGCATTGTCTATACACAGCAAAGAAACGACCAAGTTAAAAATGTGAGAAAATGCAGAGTTTGAACTTTCAAGTGGAATATTGGTAAAAGGGTTTTTAAAATCAAAGGCGTGGATTTCGTGGTAGGTAGAAAAACACCTTCAACAATTGCTAACAACCAAAAACCATTTTGGGAATGATTAAAAGTTTTTTAAACCAAAATAAATTTAATTCCATGGATTGCCTGTTTCTGAGCAAATGATTCAAAAATCAAGGCTCTGCATTCAATGTCACTGTTGAAAATAGTTATGTTCCACTAAAAAATTGGTTACATCTTGCTGTAATAATTTATTTGCAACCAGTATGTTACTGACAAGTTCCTCTAGTTGAATGGTGCTCTTCCAAATGCTTAAAAGCTGCTCCAAATCCAACTTTAGTGTAAACATTGAACAAGATTCATTGTGATGGTTTGAAACCATGTTTTCAGTTTTTTTTTTTTTTTCAGCCATAAAGTAATTTAAAAAAATCTAAGCAAGGTCGGTATCAATCGCCGACCTTTTGATTACGAAACTCACGCTCTTTACATACAACGAGACGGTCGATGCGGATTGAGTGTTCCTTATTAATCTGTTTTCGAAAGAAAAGCTGTGATTTCATTTTTAAAATGCTTCAACACTTGACATGTTTAACAAAAGTTTTTCACTTGAGTGTTGCCTCTGTTATATTTCTATCTTTCTTCTTTTTACTTCAATGTTTATGGTGCACAGGCATTTTAATGATTTAACGCCTGTACCTTAAAGCTGGGTTTTTCCCCTTTCTTATTCTGATACTTTAATAGAGGGTATCCCCCAATTGGACGGGAGATAGAGAAGACGATAACAATCAAAAATTATTCAGGAACATATGGCCACTAACCCAATGCTAACACACTACATACACACAAAGCCGGAAACTGACGGATGTGAAACAGGTTACAAATTTATAATACACAGACGATCTTACACAAAACTTTCGTTTTTGAGAAGGGTTTAAAGCCGTTGTAAATTTTTGCGGTTTGTAGCTGCGATACACACCTGACAACGATGAAAGCTTGTGAAAATGACTCGTCATTGCGACGGCTGGTGCGCTGTCATTACGATGCAAGTAACGTTAGGTGCAGGGCGCAAATTTAAAAAAAGGATTTAGACCTTTCTTAAAAAGTAAAAGGTTGCATGAAAGTGTCTTTGTGATAAATTTGTAAGCTGTTTCACAGCCTATCTGGCCTTGTGTGCATATGGTGGGCCAGCATTGCGTTTGCGGTCATATGTTTTTGTATAATTCTTGCTTTTTATCGTGATCTCTCCCTCAAAGATTTTACATAGCATTTGTCGACACCCCGTAGAATTATTCGTTTTATTTTTGTATACATTTTTATTAAAAAACAAATTTATTTTGTGCAAAAATTTTTAGTTATATGCCATTTGATATAAACGCTATTTCTACTTGGATTCGTTTCTATGGCATTCATAGGTTTTTATTTAAAGAGATAGGTCTCCCTTTACTTTAAACTCCGCAAGCAATTTTCTTCAAAAACCACATTTGATTATTTGAAGTATTACACTAAACTCCACGGTCTCAATTTGCAGCAAAATAATCCACTTAAATGGACTAGTATAATGTTGTATGTATTTGTATTTAGTAGTGAACATATTTCTTACATTGTAAGTAAATCGCCAAATATATATATATATATATATATATATATATATATATATATATATATATATATATATATATATATATATATATATATCAAAATATTTCACTTATGAAAACTTTTAGACGAGAATTTAGGTCGATGAAATGTGTCGAAAATTAATAGTTAAAAACATGTTATCACGTCGAAAATCACTCAACAAGTTTATCATGAACTTTCTATGAAGAAGGTATAAATAAAATCAGTAAAGTTCTGAGTAGAGTCCAAGGGATCTAAGCATTTAGTGTGTAATATAAATCAAACTGTCCATAAAGAAAAAAAATATAGTTATAAAACGGACTTCTCTTCACCTTGTAAGATGTAAGACGTAATTTCTTAATGTTACATGAATCGATTTTCTCGTTCTCACCATTTGCAGTAAGAGTTGATCCGAGATTTTGGTTAAGTTAGGAGTCCATAATCTAAATTATTTTAACTGGAACCGAGAAAATGGTGCATTATCTTGAAGGAGAATGAATTAAACAGACTCTTGGTAAAGCTTTGAACTTCCATTTTCAACAGTGATGTCAACGAAATGTCATTTTACAAAAAACTTCTACTTTCAATATTTTTTTCGAAAATAGTTAATTCTTGTTTCTCGCAAATAAATGGTACTACAATAGGAGCAAGTTTTAGCTCCGTATTTGGAAATATATTTTTGCTTTGTTGTGAAAGAAAATTTTGTATTAAAACGTCTTATTCTACACCATTATGTTGCAGAGATACAGATGCTATACTTCTTGCTAAGCCGCTGAACGGCAGCAAGTAAAATTTACAGAACTTGATTAAAATATTTGAATCAGGATTTTACCTACACGCGAAAAATGGATGCTGTTTTATGTACTCATTCATTTTGTTTCACAAGTTTCTTTTTCATTTCAAACCAAAATAATCTATTCTTTCTCGATATTACATTTTTTAAAAAGCTTTCTTAAAATTTTTCTTTATGCGATCATGTTTTTCAAAATTAATTCACGAAAATTTTCGCAAATTGTGTAGAGTCAGAGTAAGATTTTCCATGCAATTACTGTCTAATCGGCACATTTAAAATAATTGCATTAATTCCATCATACTTCATTAAGTTCAATGCAATGACGATTTTGGAGATAGCTGATGTCTAGTAGCTCAAAACTGGTTGCTTAAAATGCTAATAGCGGAAATATGCGGTTCAGTCCGTTATTGCATTGAAGACCTTAAATAGCGGGATTGATTTTGTCAATTAACTGATGGCAGTTCGAAAGCTAATCGGCAGTTCGAAAAGGCGGTAGGGGGGGTGCTGCAGAGGGAGGCGGTCAAAAATAAAAAGTTAGAACATCATTCAATGGTGAAGTGTAAACAATAAGCAATTCGTGATTCCTGAAAAAAAAAAAAACCCGAATGATTTCAAAATCGCTAATTTAACAGTTTTATTGCTAGAATGTGAAAGAACCAATTGAAACTGATACATTTCAACATTATAGTTAAGATTTTTTTTTGAAAAAAATTTAAGAAAAAGGATTCCGAAATGCTCAGAAACGAATTTGAAAATTTCAAGACCCAAAGCTGCACAATATATACTCAGAAACGTTTCTGAAAATTAGAGAAAGAGGATTTCGAAATATTCAGAAACGTTTGTGAATTTCACGAACCGCAGCTGTCACATATATTCAGAAACGTTTCAGGATTTTTTTTACAGTGTACAGTACAACGATACGTATACGAAATTCTGCGACCAGGTTTATAGTGTATCCTATTGTAAGATCGTGGACTCATCTATTAACAAGATAGATGAGTTCACGATGTATTCAAGTACTCATTTGCACGCGGTATTGTTAAGGAAATTTCTTCAAGCTTAACCTAAACACTTCCTTGACCGGTTAGGTAGTCTGATATATCTCCTATAGAGCACATTTTTGACATTATTGGATAGTTATTGCGACAATCCCATGCTGCTGACGATTTAGCCCGACTCTGAGGACAATTTTTTTCAGGGAATTCCACAGAGCATTATCAGAAAACTTGATCAGTCCATGCCTCACCGAATGACTATTTGCATTTAGGACAGAAAAGAGAAAACGCCTTACTGATTTCCACCCTTTTGTAACGGTCAAACTCGGCAACAATTAAATCAATTGTCCTCAAATAGTAATCGTTTGTTCTTGTTGTCTACTTCTACCAACTTATATCGCAATCGGACCTTGATGAGTCGATTTTTTTCTTGTACATTTATTTTTAAATTTATATTTTTCTAGGGTAAATACCTACTAGAGTTTTTATGCGTTTAACACTTTTGTTACGAGGTGTTTTGGACAATAATTACAAAAATTCCTTACACATATGGTCAGTAGGGCGTTCCGCTCCCTGCTCGCTCCGTCTTCAACCTCCGTTCGCCATTGCGGTGACTCAATGCCGCATCTGACCGGTGACAATTATTGATGATTTTCATGCTTTTAATCCTGAATTTCTGTCACCTTAAGGTCTAAAAGGTTGAGGAGGGGCGGAATGGCCGCCACTGGATGTCCTGTATCCAACAGTACCAGTCTTGGTAGACTTATACCTGGTAGACTTTCACTGTCCAGAGGAAATAGGGTTGCAGACACACAGACAGACGCGCGAAGGTTTTAATATAGTACTGATAAATCCACTTTCAATTTCAATGAAATTACTCGTAATATCAGTTCAGAAATAAAAAGAAGACAGTTTCTTTTCTTTTTCTTTCTGAATTAAAAAATATTGTTTAAGATGAAATATTACTGCCCTTATTTCGTTTTATGCAACGTGAAGGTAATTCATGAGGCAAATTAAATGTTGCCTCAAAATACATTTTAAAAGCGTTAATAATAGGAAATTCTTAGAATTGGAGGCGCCAGTGAGTCAGTAAAGTACGAGACAATTTTGCAATTTTCCTGGAAATAAACTGATAATCTATTTTTCAAAAAACATGGACCACATTTTTTTTTTAGAAATTACTTCAATACTGAAGAAACTTTTATTTTTGCATAGTGCTTGAGATATTTTGTACGGAAAGGGTAGGGTTTCAACAAATAGCAGTATGAGGTTTTTTGAACAGTCAGTTGAAGTTAGGTCATCACTGACGGGGGTCTCCGCTTCGAATCGCATCTGTTGAGCCCCGATGTCTGTTCCCGCATCCGTCGCTGTAGACAGCTTGTCCAACTCCCATTTGCAGAGGTTGCGTGATCCATTCTTTCAAGCAGTTGGATTTGATACTCGTTGGATCGAGTGATCTCCAAATAGATTCTGACCATTCCGCTGCCCCTCCTCACTCACAGACCGGTCGTTTGGGAACATCGTTAAGGGCTGTTTGCGGGGAGCTTATGCCAAATTGAATAACTCGTGAGAAATCTGTGGACGGCAGAGGACTGTCACGAGCACCCGCAAATGGGATGTTCTGTCACGCAAAAACTACACGAAACTATCCCGCATTGCATTAGGATGGTGGCATTCTTTCTTTTCTTGCTCCGATCTCATGGGCTTTTTTTCCCATTTGGTTGGAGCTCCGCCACAGGATCAATCCTCGCTCCTTGCGATAGGAAATGCAGCTTTTGAAGTTTTAAGAATTTTGTGCAAACGAATGAAAAGAATAGACAATGTCCCCCAGAAAGAAATGATTTGATTAGGTTGAAGTAGAAGTGGATAAATTAGTTTTTGTACGATTTCAGTATTAATGTAGAAAATTTGCGCTATGATAAAGCCACCAGTGATTAACACCCGCACTAGTAGTTGACATTTATAAAGAAGAAATAAATTAACAAAAGAATTTATAAAATTGTACAAAAGTTACTTAAAAAGAGTGCTTAATTCAACAATGTTTATCTTTCAGTTTATTCTTAGCTGATCTTTTGGTCCCTATGTTTCTCTTGTTAATTTATTTTTTCTTTATAGGGGAGGGCAGCCAAAGCAGGTAGGTCGTCCAAAGCGGGTAGGCATTTCTATGCTGCCGCATGGTGCGCAAGCGGCGATGCAAATGTATGTCGTGTTTACCCGAATACCCCCAAGTTTCAATCAGGCCCAGTAATGCAGCGGTGAAGTGGCATGGAGTAGCTAGGCTTAAAATTTAAAAAAATGATACATTTCTATAAAAAACTGAAGGTTTGTTACCTGTGATTAGTAGAAGACAAGCATATTTTTTGAATTGTCAATAGTATTACGTTATTCTGACATCGTCCATCTATTAACTACGATGTTCGTTCTGTTTGTTTTTTATTTTTTTTAATTTAAGGTTAAATTATTGAAAGGAAAAAAACATGCTTTCGGGCAAAGCGGGTATACCCGCTTTCTTTATATTTTTTGGCAAATGTACTGACTGAGATTTTCTATTTAAATAGGATAAGTATAACTTAAAAAAGTTCTTTTTATGAGGACAATTAGTTAGTCTATTAATTTAATCAATTATTTCTATATGTTTTATAAATAAATGTGCTGACTTATCCTTATCCAGTTTAAATTGAAAATCTAAGTTAAGTTTTGTAAATATATATTTGCAGTTAGCTTAGTCAGTTGATTCAATCATTTATTACTTCAGATTTGATTGACAATTGTACCGAATCACAATTAGTTGAGCTTACACATTTTACCCGACCGGCTTACTCGCTTTAGGCCCCCTGGTAGGGCAAAGCGGGTTTTTCAAGTGTTAGTAATATTTGATAATAAATAAATAAATATTGAGTTCGAAATCATGCAAAAATCACTTTTTATTTTAACGATCCCTGCGGGAAACAAAACCAAAATTGTTTCGATAAGAAGCCAAAAACTACCATTTTCGGTCGTTCTTCGTTAACCTACCCGCTTTGGACCACCCTCCCCTAAGAGTCAACTATTATTGCGAGAGTCAACTACTGGCGACTGGTGGTTTTACCATAAATGAGCAAAATCTCTAGTACAGAACCGTTCGTATGGTGTTGCCGATTTTAAATAAATATTGGCTCATGGTACTAAAATCAGTTTCATTTTGTAAATAAATAAGGTTTGCAAGATAAAGAGGCAGTTTCACAACGGGAGTAACGTTCAAAAAAAAAAAAAAAAAAAAATAAATAAATAAAAAAAAAATTAATTTGAATTTTTGACATCTTGAATTCAAATTATGTTTTTCCCAATCACGAGCGTGTGTGTGTGTGAATGGGCGTGTGTGTTTGTGTAGGCGCATGTGTGTGGGTGCGCGTGTGTGTGTATGTATGCATGTGTTGTTGTGTATGCAGTGCTGTGTGTGTAGGCGTTCGTGTGTGTGTAGGAGTGTGTGTTTGTGTCTGTGCGCAGACATGTGTGTCTGTGCGCAGACACGTAAGTGTATGTGTGTGTACGCGTGTGTATGTATGCGCGTGTGTGTAGGATATGGACGCAACCTGGAAACGGTTTTCGCGAGAGGAGCAGCATCGTGAGGCCGGTCGACGCGACGGTGGTGCTGGCAGAGGGTGCTGGTGGGAAAATAAAATGATAGGAATTCAAAACAGTCAAATGAGAACAATAAGCAATCGTAATTGCTCAAAAATGTTATAAGTGTCTCGAGGGGAATTAATAATTTGCCCCACAGTTTTATGAGTAACCTTTCCAGTTCAATGAGTAACTTGCCTCATAAAACTGCGAAGCTAAATACCTGGCTCTGGAAACATGTGTGTAAGGGATGATCTTAACCTCTCATTTCAATACCAAATATAGTTGAACTCTTCTAATACGATCACGTTTAATACGAAATCACGGCTAAAACGAGCATTTTGTTGGTTAAGTTTGGTTAGCTATCTAATTACATTGAAAATTTCACTTTTAATACGTACATTAAAGCTGACAGTCTCGGCTAAAACGACGAACAAAAATTTCTGACCTCTTTACTCAAAATGTTCGTGGTTAAATTCTGTAATTTTCTTTTTTAGAAATTACATCATTTTGTTAGGTAATAGAAGTTCAATTGTGTATCGAGAAGAAAATATTAAATGTTTTGCATAGAGAAAATCAAGCCCGTACAATTGTTTACCTGCGGACATATCAATTTACTCGGATATGAAACTGTTCATATTCCATTGTGGATATCATTTATAAGAAATAAGTGAATGTACTTTCTGAATGTACTAATTTTTCTGAATGTACTAATATTTCAATTACAATGTATTTATTTGTGTAATGCTATGTAAATATTGGTAAGCATTTCTTCGTTTTTTCACAGTATCACTCATTCACGGTGGTTGTGAATAACGGCTATTACGAACAAATTCGTGGATTTTTGATGTTTCGTATTAACCGAGATCAACTGTATGAATAATTGTTAGTCAACTCGGAGTCTTATGATTTTATCGGACTTAATATTAAGCATCACCTTACTTAGTTCTCAAAATGGGTGGTTCCTTTGACTCCCTATAAGAGAAATTTATTTAATTGCTTGCGGAAAAATCAAATAGAGCATTTTTTTTTTCAATTTAACAACTGAGTATGAAGTAAATTTCATAATGTCTGAAAATGACAAAATGAAACTATTGTATACATTGAATTAATTAAGATTATGAAATTAATACATATGGGTGATTCTCCAAAATCCTAGCAATAGTATGCCCCAGGACCGGAATACAAGAATTGTTTAACCTAGAAATTTTTTTTATATTTTTTTTTAGTTAGAAATAACTTTTCCGATGTTGTTTCACTGTTATTAAAACAATAACTCATTTTCTTCTTTTTTCAAAAAAAATTTTAATAACCAAAAAGTCACGCTTTTGACGAGTCCCAATTCCTTTCTCAAATGTAGAGGAACATGGGGACAAATGAAACAGCGGGGCAAAGTGAAATGGTGAAATATTTACTCTGCTTTTAGCTCCACCTATCTAATACTATTTTAAGTATGTAGTACCGTATGTAGTATTTTCCACTCAGGAAAAAAGTACCGCCGAAGATTGAAGTATATGATAATATAGGCAATTTTCAAAAATTGATAATCATATTGTAATATTTTGTCGTAAGTCAAAAAAAAAAAAAAAAAAAAAAAAAAAAAAAAACTGTAAAATGATAAAGTTCTTGTTACTAACATTTTAAATATTAAAGGAGGCATTCTAATATTCAATGCAGTACTATTTTAGTCAATAGTAAGCTTATTTGTATTTTAAATAAATTGTACAATTAGTCAAGTACATGCGGGGCAAAGTGGTTGGGGCAAAGTGAAATAGTTTGTTTCATTTACTCACTCAATCATTTAATATAAATAACTTAGGTTTTCATTTATTAATTAATTCATTTACATTCCTTCATTTATTAATTCACTCATTTATTCATTTATTCACTTATTTTCGTATCCATTCATTCTTTTACTCGCTCATTTACTTTTCCTTTTTTAATTGATTTATCCATCTAATTATTTGCTTATTGTTTCATTATCTTTTCATTTATTCATTTAATCTTTTATTTACTCATTCTTTTGATCAAAATATGTTTTATAACCGAATAAAAATATTTTATTAGAAAAAAATTTTATTTTTCACTTTGCCTCATGAAAAAAAAGTGAACATTTTCCACTTTTTTTTTTAAAGACTGAAATTTACTGCCAAAAATATAAAAATATTGGGTGATTTTCCAAACTCCTAACAGTATTATGTCCCAATAGCCTAACACAAAAATTGTATAATTCAGAAAGTGTTTTCAATTTTTTAATAGTCAGAAATAACTTATCTGATGTTATTCTACTCTTTTTAAAACAATAACTCAGTTAGTTTTTTCTACAAAAATTTTTAAATAACCAGAAAGTCACACTTTTGGCGTGTCCCCATCCGTTTTTCAAATGGACTTAAATTATTTTTAAATTTTCTACCAACATTCCACAAATTCAATTTGTAGCACAAAATTAAGCATACTTAAAGGTGTAAAATAGCATTCTTTAAATAAATTAAATTATTTAAATCATCAAGGTACATCGTTTTCAACTTTGTCCCCAGGTTTCATGTCATTCTCCTGTCCTAGGAATGAGTTCAATTATTATAGATTAAAAAAAGGAAGCTTTGTTTTGCTGTGCTACAACATTGTTTATTATCACCATTTTGTTAGGTTTCTTGAGTATAAAGTTCATATGATTCATTTTTGGCTGTCATTCTCCTGGACAAAATTTCTGTGTTAAGTAAAAGAAAAATAATAATTCTACTCATATAGTGTGTAGTTGAATTAAGAGGTTAGAACCGAAAAAGAACATTAGTTACCTTAATTATAATCCTGGGTTTACGCAACAGGCAAATTGAATGGAAAATGTCATACTCCTGTCCTTAAAAAAAAAAAAAAAAAAATCACTTTTCTTAGCATTATTTCTCAAGCACTGGTAATGCAACCCGTAGAATAGATGGATTAATTTCCAATAGATTAGCTGGAAAATGAGATTGACTGAAAAAAATAAAGTTAAATTTGGCGAACGATAAATAAAAAATGTATCAGTGGAATAATTCTATTTATTTAATTTTTTTTGTTGTTCAGACGAATCGTTCCAAAAGAGATTTGTTAGTTAGACATTTGTTGATCTAAATGTTGCTCAAATAGGTTAGTGAAGTTGCAATAAGTTTCGTAGTTGCTTTAAATTAAAAGTAAAATATGTGTTATTAATATTATTGATATCCTTTTTTTATGTTTGTATTTCCTGAACTATAAAACAATTCGCAGGCAATGAGAAGGTAACTTTTCTTTTTGTAAATTTTATCATACTGTGTATGGTTAACTTAAAGAAAGTTTTAATGTAGCAATCGATTTTTTTTTCGTTGAAATGAAAGTCCGTTATTCGGAGTGTAAGCTATTCAGAGTGAATAATATGGAAAAGCCTATGTGGGACTTTTACTCGAAGAAATTGGGGGTGTCTGTTTAGGGAGGTTTTACATAAGTTTTGTTTTGTCATTTAGTAACCATACTTTTTGATTTAGGCTTCAGTTATTTCTTCATTACTATAGTTACATTTTAGATAACACACGAAGAAATTCATTTTGTAACTCCCCTGGTGCTACCTGTCAGTTTCTTGCTGTATGAAAATTTGACCCTCTCTTTTGAGGGTGTAACACAGTTAAAGTGAGTTCCCTCTATTTTTCTCTTAATAAGTTCCTAACAAAGAGTAAGCATAATTTTTTTCAGATTTTTTTTCAGCACTTTTATTTAAAAAAATGTGATTGGAAATATCAGGCTTTTGGAGAATCACTCCATTGTTTCAACGCAAGTTTTATTATAAAATACAATCTTCTTTCTTTATGCACTGTAATTTTCAAGACAAATTTCCGATTTGGAGACATTGAGATGTTTATCTTAACTCAGTCACCTGGTTTAGATGAAAAACTCAGTCATCTTAACCATTTCACTTTGCCCCACATTATCTTGCTTAAACTATTTAAAAATTTTATATCAACATTCCATGAATTTAATTTGTAGTGCTAGATAATGCATAACTAAGGGCGTAAAATAACATTCTTTAAATAAGTTTGATTATTAAAATAATCAAGGTACATCATTTTAAAGTTCTTCCCCTGGTTGTCAGGTCGTTCTCCTGGGCTAGGAATAAGTTCAATTATTATAGATAAAAAAAAAGGCATTTTTCATCTGTTTTACTTCAACACTGTTTGTTATCACAATTTTGTTGGATTCCTTGAGTATTTTGTTACTATGATTTGTCTGCTGTTCTTATCAAAATTTTGAAGTTCAAAAATTTGCATAAAATTTTTGCTGTCATTCTCCTAGACTACATTTTTTCTTTAAATAAAAGAAAAAAGTTAATTCTGCTCATAGTGTGTTGCTTAGTTAAGAGGTAGGAATAGAAAAAAAGAACATTCTTTGCCTAAATTATAATATTGGGTACTGGGCCTACGTAACAGGTAAGTTGTAAGGAAAATGTCATTCTCCTGGCGCAAAAAAAAAAAAACTAGATTATTGATAACACACTGGCAATACATCCAGTAGAAGAGAATTTATTTCCAATACATTAGTATAAAATAAGATTTTGATTTAAAATAAAAAAAAGCTGAATTAGGCAAACGATAAATAAAAAAATATAACAGTAGAAAATAATCCATTTATTATTTTTTCCCCTTTTTTCTTGTTCAAACGAATCTTTCAAAAAGAGATTTGTTGGTTATGCATTTTTTAATTTTAATGTCGCTAGAATAGGTAAATGAAGTTGCTTTAAATATCTGATTTTGATAAATTAGAGTACAACATTCTAGAACTAGCTAAATATTTTTCTAAATTTCAGAATTATAAATAAAAAATAATACAACCTATTATGAAAATTATTATTTATTTGTTGGTTTAGAATTGGGAGTTCCATCTATTTTTCTCTCTTAATAAGTTCCTAACAAAGAGTAAGTACAATTTTTTTCAGATTTTTTTAAGCATTTTGATTTTAAAAAAATAGTGATTGGAAAATGTCAGGTTTTTGGAAAATCACCCATACGTATTGTTTTCATCCTTTTGCTTTCATTTGCTACAATACTACAATTGTTGATTATAAAAATCAACCAATTACATAAAATCAAATGCACGGAAGCAGAGATAAGACTTACGAACACTGCGCTGTATTTCCAAAGGTCACCATAAACGAGAAAAAGTTTCTTCATTCAAAACAATGAATGTAATGAAAGAAAGAAACAGCTCCAAATCACTGAATAAAATAATAAAAAAAAGGGTAACCGCGAAAAAAGAAGAGCAAAGAAGTAAAAAAGTTTTAAAATGCTAAGAAAGACGAAGGAAATGGAAAGGCCCGAGAAAACTTATTTTTTGAAACGTAGAAGAAACGAATTACCGCTGAGCGTGATTTGGCCTAAAAAACCAGAAATAAATCTCTTTTGATTCGTTTTTTTAAATTTTGTTTTGAATCTAGCTCTCAGTTTGCATTTTTTCTTTTCCCCGCTTTCATTAACATTTAGTTATTTTGTATTACATTTTAAAACATTCTTTCCTTTCATTCTACTTAATCAGTTTTTTTATTTATCTTCATTCCATTCTGGCTTTTCGATGATTCTGTGTTTGAAATGAGTAACTTTAGGATTTTTCTTCCTTTCGGCGATATTCGTTAGTGCTTTTTTTTAAAAATATTCTTAATTTTTCAGCTGCTTTTCAAAGATTAAATTTTTGTGTGTTTTATTTTGACACTTTCTTTGATTTATTTTTACTGAATCAATCTGTTTATTCATCTTCTTTCTATTTTCATTTTTCGATGATTCTGTGCTCGGAACGAGTAACTTAGTAATTATTGTTACTTTCAACGACGTTTATTGCTTCAGTAAGTATTTTAAATATTCTTTATCTTTGTAATTTCTTGGCAAAGATTAAGTTATTTTGTATATCATTTTAACACATTCATTCCTTTATTTGTCATGAATCAATTTGTTCATTCATTTTCTTTCTACTTGATATTTCGATGATTTTGAGATCGGAAAGATTTATTTTTATTTTTTTCTTTCATTTAAAGATTTTTATTAGTTCAGTGATTCTTTTAAATATTATTTTCTTTGCAGTTGCTTTGCAAAGAAAAGGTTACTTTATATTAGGGTCAGTTTCAAGAACGGAAAAAAATTTCAACGTTTCAATATTAGATCATTTCTTTCTTTTGGATGAAATAAGACATAAAATCTTGTGCATTGTGACCAAGATGATTCTTTAGAGCAGGAATTAGTAACTGGATTGAGCAAGTCCAATCATTGGCTTATTAAACGCTGAGGCAAAGATCCCAAGTCAGATGTTTCAACTAAGACGAATAAAAGACACGTTTTCCGTGAAACGAGTGAAGAAAATCGGATTTCTTCCAATACTTCACTTTAAAACATATCACGCGACTTGAGATCCTTGCTTCAAGATTTGAAATCGTTATTCTCTCCATCTTTTATCCCCTTTCAATGGATGACACTTTCTGAGAGTAACTGGGTATGAAAAATTTAGCTTCATGACTGTTTGTTAGAATATGGAATTATGTTTCCTATTACCCCAGCGAGTTGATTTTTAACCCAGAGACTAGAGGTGAATGGAAACACCCCATTCATTTCCCCCATCAGGTTGATGTAGGTAGATAATTGTACTGTACACAATCGGTTTAGAAGCTTGAGAAGTACTAACAATACTCAATCTGTGGCTTGTAGGTCGCATGCGAAACTCTGAATGCTCAAAGGTAATATGGAATCATCTAAAAAGAAAAAGCATACGAACAGTTAATTTATGCACCGAAATTATATAAAATAGGGATAAAAGTAGAATTTACATCAACTTTGATCTCGCAAAATAATAGGAATAATGAAAAACTTAGCTGCTTCCATTATAACTATCCAAATAAAAATGTGTTTAAATCGAACGGACGTGGTCTAATTTCCCCCAAAAAATCCTTTTTTTTTCTATTTAAAATTAACGGATTTTTTCCAAAAACTTTCAACTTGACTGATCCAAACAATGAACTTCAATGTTATTGTTAAAAATGTTTTTGCTCTTATATATGCTATACTTTGGTTTCCGCACAGCACTCAAAAATAGGGACTTTTTTAAATTAAAGATAATTTTTTTATCTATGCACAAATTTATTACATTGCGCAGTATGAAAAATGCTTCTGACACTATTCCATCTGTTTATCATGTAAAAAGGCCTCCTGAATCCAAACATGACCACCGTTTCCCCCATCAACCAACCTTTCTTGAGGATAGCGCCCCCCCCCCCCGGCTATTTTCTTCAGTTTTTGACAATTTCATAGTCATTATTTGGATTTGGAGGGGAAGGGAGCATTTTAATTACCGCTAATGATCTGCATATTTCATCGTTGCAATAAGTAATCAAATTGTGACTCACTGGTTAAAAAATCTCTGTTTACACCTATACTGCTTATCTGATTGCTTTCCATAAGTAACTACAAGAAAAGCAAGGAGTGTGATGATTTCCCTGATTCACCATACATTCAAAAAAAAAAAAAAAAAAAAAAAGACCTTTCGTCTTTTATTCTTGTAAAAGTAATCCACAAAATAGAATTATTTAAACACAGACAAACCTTGATGTGGATGTTTTACAAATTTTTAAGTTTGAAAACACAGTTTCAAGTAATATTTTCCATTGCTTTATTTAAAAAAACTGACCCACATGAAGGGGTTATCTCTAAATGTAAATCCATCTTTAGGTTAATGGATTATTTTTTTCAAACATAAAGTTAAAATAATGTGTCAAAACTAAAAAAGATTTAGGCCTTCGTATCAAATGTAAAAATTCTAAAAGTTTGGGGAAAAATGGAATTAGAAAACCCAATCATAACAAAGTCTGTTTTGATTAGCGTTAACTTACAACTTGAAATCAGGCGTAGTCTCCACTTAACCGTGTATGCAACGCAACTATATAAGTCTATTTTGTATACATTTATACACATATTTATCTGGGGAGCAAGTCGATTTGGGTGTTCGCTAGGCTTGGAAACGTAGATCTTTAGTCAATTAAGGCTGCCGAACGCTGTTAAATGTATGTAGTGACAAAAAACACATTAAAAGTTTCTGAAGGTTTTTTTTTTTTTTTTTTTTTTTTTTTTTTTTTTTTTTTTTTTATAGCACAAAAATGGAGTTAAAAGAAGAATATTTTAATTTTTGTTTCTGATTAGTTAAGTTCTAATCATTTTAAAAAGTAAATCACTAATTTGAACATACTAATGTTTTTTCTAGACGCCTCTGAACGAGATATACTTCACACCTAATGGTCTTCCAGCCGTGGTTTTACTGGTTGTATGGAGGCCCTTTAAGATGACTCTTTTTTTTTTTTTGAATTACTATTTTTAAATCCTGACCAGGAGTTGAGAAGCAACTAAGTCTTGATTTAGAATGGGGAGCTTGGAAGACCTCGGACATTTAGAAGTCATAATTTAACGGCATGCACTTAACTAAACATGAAAAATTACTCTTTTTTACATTTATGTGCAGATTTTAGATTATGATTTGAAAAATATCCAAAAGTGATAGTTAGTGAGAAAAAAAGGTTTTCTTTTACTGTAGATGAAATTTGCTACCAGTAAGCACATCCAACTAAAGGTCTTTAAAATGATAGAAGTTGTTTAAAATTTTAGAAACAATATTACTGATGAATGCTTAATTTACGAACAATAAATGTATCAAAACAAAATTTTTTACGTTTGGAAATAGATAATATGTTTGGAGTCATCTTTTGAAACATTGGGTTATTTTTATTTTATTTAATTTTTAATTTTTTTTTCATTTAGTTAAATCAATCGATTGATTTTTTTAACTCTTAGTTCGAGAATAAGTGAGTTGTTCATGTGTATTTGTTTATTTACATTTACTGGTTTTGAATATTTATTTATTATTTCACATATTTCTCACATTTCCTTTTTCTTTTCTTAAAAATTTGTTTAGAACCTATTGTTGAAAACTGTTTCATACTGCGAGTGATGGCTGCATTCAGAAAGCCAACAACAATATGCGTTGAAGATAAATGATTTTGTCTGGTCATCCCCTTTTTTTAAGGACGTTGTTAACGTTGTTACTTTGAAAGAAACAATTCACAAAAAGAGTAATCGTAAGCTAATTATTAAATATAAACTCCAAATCGTAGAGTGTAAAATAAAAAATATGGCGTAGAAACAAAAAGAATGAAACGAGTATTTCGTCTGAATCATTTGCACTCAATTGTTCTTTGCATATGCAATAAAAAAGAAAAGAAGGTTTGAAAGAAATTAAAAGAAAAGTCCACCGTTGCCGGAAAACTTTACGCTCGAGTAGGCTCTGTTTACGGCTTTTTCCCCCCTTGTATCTTTCCTTCGAAGACAGCATTGGAAAAAAAGTTCCCATCTATGGCAACATTGTAGAAAGCAGCTGCCAACCAACCGGAGCATGAAACTTTGAAACTTGTCCCCCTATTGCTTTGTTGGATTTGTAGTTGTTTGGTTATGTTGTTGATGAGAAGGCTTGCCATTGGGGGGGGGGGGGGTTTTGTTACTTCTGAACCTTTCTTTTGCATCGGATGGAGTTGGGAAGTTTAATTTCAGCAGACCGCACCTCTTTTAGCAAATGCATCAACTCCGAAAATACCAACGCAGGAAACTGTCTTTAAAAATGAGTCTCTGTCCTGTTGGATATTTGTTCTGTTTTTACGTACCATAAAGGTCCTGTTTATAAATCTGCTGTTTTTTGTGTCTTTTTTGTGAAAAATGTATTCGAAAATAAGAAAGAATTTTTCAGAAGCACAAAGTGCTTGCTTATTTTTCATGGTTGGAGGGATTTAAATACCCTTAGAGCAATTCTTCTGCAAGGCGTAAGAGATTCTGAAAAACGTTAGAAGAAGGAAAAACTCCTAAAAATTCAAATCAATAATTTTTAGTAAGAAACAGATTTCATACAGAAAGGAGTTGGGAGGAGTGGGACAGATTTCAGTACAACTGAAAAAAAAATTGGACTGGAATCGTCTGGTATTCGCAGAATTTTGTATTTGGAGATAGTTTCATAATCATTTCATTTTTCTCTGCGCTGAACTCCTTTTTCTGCTCTAATTGGAACTTCTTCTATCTCATTCTTTTTCATATATTGAATATTCCATATCACTGTCTTTACCCTCAACTTTGCCAACATAAATAACTTCCGTGCGAGCAGGATTTAAAAGCTGCATGAAAGCTGCCTCATCCAGTATACTTTTTTTAAAACCAATTCCACTGCTTGTCAATATATTATTTGAAATATTTCTTTTTTTTTTCTGTAAGTTTCCTCCCATAATTGTTGCATTTTCTCAAAAGAAAGAAAAAAGAAGAACCTCTGGTAATTTTATTTTGCTTTCTAATTTAGAATAACAAAAGTACACATTACTTTTCCTCCCTTAGTACAATATTCATTATAGTACTGATAATTATTGTTTATGTATACAGTACAATATCCAATAACTGAAATTAAGTAATAAGCACAGTTTTATTTCGAAATAATTATTTTTATGTAAAGCGATACTGAATGTTACCAGACACAGGTGTTCTTAAGTAAGTTTTTGAAAAAGAGTGGACATTCAACATCTGTTTCGGGAATGGACACCCTACTTTCATATTGCTATATATTATCACAGCAATATAAAAGTAAAACATTATATTATTTAAAATATAATTGTGACACAATAATAATATATATACTAAGTTTTATAAATTAGATCATCAATTTGCTAACTCGTTGAAACACCACAAAATTAATTTTAATAAGAAATTTTAAGATTAAGTAAAAACTTGAATCGTTAGCATTTTTAGCTTAACATAAACTTAAAAATAAGAATAATAAATGGAACAGCAAGAATTCGGGAGGAATATTTCCCATTTCTCCTTTATTGATGTTGTTCCACTCCTCCCGCAGCAAGCCTTTGATCTTTTTATGCATTTATAGCATTTTTCATTCAAAAGAAATAAATGAAAGAAATCATTGAGAAAATATGAACTTTCACTCACTTCTGAGGTATTCTGAGGTTGTTTGTTACTACCCTAAACCACACAATACTTCGTGTAGCACTTAGAATCAAGCATAGGTGATACATCTAGCAGAAAAGCACGAAATAAATTCTAATATTTCAGTTAGATATAAATGCAGGTGTCCCATTCCACCCGACTCTCGTTCTTTCTTATTTTATTTTCTTTTTCTCTCTTTCTCCTTTCTTTTCTCTTTTTGATTGAAAGGAAGACATTTTATGCTTTCAGTATAAATTCAAACTTTTCAAAGTAACCACCGACGGAATTTAGGATGATGAATATTTATAGAATTTGTTCAAACAGTTTTTTAAAAAGTTGTGTAAAAAAAGTTCAAAGACTGCTTCTTATCTTCATTTCACATATATTTCGCCAGGGGAGAAAATTAATCGAATCTTGGAATTCAACTCAAGTTAAGACCTAAACCACAATTAGTTTACACTGCACTTGTAGTTACACTTATAAATAAAAGATAATGTAAAAGTATAAAACAATTTGAAATTATAAAATGGTGTTTAAATTGCAATTCTTACATTTCAGCTTGTTCTTAGCTGATCGTTTGGCGTCTGTGTTTCTCTTAGTTCAACAACTAGTCCGGGTGGCAACTTTTGATGGTTTTAATTTATGCTATTTTGAAATACAGATTTTTGTGAAGCATTTCAGTCCTGCTGTTTTTCAGACAGAACACAGAAAAATAGTGTATTAAGATTGATAATCGTTTATATCAATCAATTTCATTAAAAGACATATCGCTCAATTTAGCAATTCTCAACTCCCACGAAAGCAGAGTAAGTTTGCCTAAAATTATCGAAATCTGCCCCAATTTGTTAGTTTGTTCGGATACTTGGGATATTCTAGGCCTTTCATGACTTGGGTAGCGTCGAAATAAGGATATCAAAAGACGGAAACAAAAAGAAATCTTGCTGCAACAATTCAATTCTGAATCGTAATTTTACTTATGAATAAGAAAGTATGATCGAGGCTGAATAAAATAATTTTTAGAAGCGACGTAGTTTAAAAGTATGTCACGTAAAAAAATAAATAAATAAAATAATAAGTTCCTAATAATAATAATGCCTTACGGGTATTATTGATGAAATGGTAAATGAATAGTGATTTTAAAAATAATTTGTAATTGGTTTTAAATTAAATTGTAAACATTAAATATCATAGCTTATTTAAATATATCAGTGGTTCTTAACCAGTGGTCAACGTGCGCATAGAGGTACATGATAATCTTTAAGAGGCATGGTTAGCTACCGAACACAAAACACAATTTTATTGATTGTGCGTGTACTAGAACTTAATAGTGACAAAAGTTTCAGTTATAACTGCAGAACATGCTCATTAACTTCTGGATTGGTATTTTAAGAAAGAACAAAAAAAAAAAAACTAATAGACGTTACTGTAAGGATGATTTGTGACTGTATTTGAACAAAGCTGGAGCCAAACATTGATGAACTTTACGAAAAAAAATCTATGCGTGCCTATTAATTACTTTTTTTTTTCCCAGAAACGACCAAATTTTTTTGTCTAATTTAAAAACATCACTTTAAATGTCCATTAATGTAAAATTTCGAGTTTTAAATTTAAGTTACCCAAATGAAATCGAACTTTACAGTTAGAAATCAATAAATATAACACATTATAGTAAAACTTAAGTGTTTCTGATATGGTACGCATAGTTAATAACATTCAAAACGGGGTCAGTGAGTTGAAAAACTCAGATTACTCTCTAAAAACTAAATGAGTACCTTAATTTTAGCGAAACACCGTCCCGCCACATTTTGCGAACTTCAACTAACTCCCAATACCTGGCAGGTAGTTGAAAAGCTTTGCTTCTGAGAGAAATACTAAAATCGGAGTTTTTTTTCTTTTTCCCTTTGAAACAATAAAGGAAAGCGCTGTTCGGAAAGGCAGCCATCAAAGAACAACTTGAGCAGATGTCATAAAAAGCAAAGAAAAAGAGCTTCTATTCATTGTTTACGTTTCGTTGTGGTGACTATGCCTTAGGGCAGTGGTGACATCATCAACCCTCCACCACCCCTGAAAGAGGCCCCTTCTAACTGGGTTATTAAATCCTCGTTTAGTAGAGGAAGTGGAAATTATCTCTAGTAGCAGCCACGGCGGCTCTTGGCACCAAATGTAGTTCCGAGACACGATGTCTTTCAAATAAAGCAAAATGGCTAACACAACACAAAAAAAAAAGGTCTTTTTATCATTCTTGTTCTTCCATGTGACGTCATAAACTTTTCTTCCGCTCCTTTTTGATGGGGGTCCGCAGATAATTATCCAAAGTCAGCATCTCAGTGGCCCTCACAATTACTCCATCATTAAAGAGCTTTCGAAATATGGCGAAAGCTTCATGTGCGCATAGGGGTTTTACTTCCATTTCTGATGCAAATTCACCTTATTAACTTCGATCCGAAAGTTATTTCGTTTTTTTCTTGCCATAACTGATATTAAGTCTGGAAAGAAAATGCTTCACCTGTGCATGAGAGAAGAAAACGTTTATTGTCAATTAAAAGCTACTCACTTTTGTTTCCAAATGCTTTTAAATCAAAGGGCTTGAGGTATTTGCCTGTGAAATAACGTTTCGATATAGTGGGGTGGCTACTAGAACCAGAGCCCGATTAACCTCTGAAGTTCATCATTTCTGTGCCCCCATTTTTCATTACAGGTTTTTTCTACGCATTTAAAAAAGATTGAAGTCATTGATTGAATTCAGATTGAAGTTTATCCCCCTCCCTCGACAAGTAGAAATTGTGCACAGTTTTGCACTGTTACTCTCAGAAAATAAGGGTGCTTAGTTGCTATATCAGATTTAGCTCGTCACAAAATAAGTTAAATGTTAAAAAAGTACGATATAACGAGGGCAAATCCCGCATTTGAAAATAGCTTTTGAATATATTTTATGATATATGTCCTCACTTTTAAATATTCTTCCGAAATTTTTTACTAGACAAGTTCCAAAATGCTTTCAATATCTTTCGAAATTCATTTAAAAGCAGAAACTGGAACTTTTAAGTCATTTTTTTGGCCCCCCTGAAAATTTTGATTGGAAGCTGAAGCTTCGTGAGCTTTTTGGGTAATCAGGTCTTGACTATAACTAGGTAACTTTCTTCTTACTACTTCGAGGGAAAACTCAACAAGTGAATGCTTTTCACGATTTTTGAAGAATGTGAAGACTTTATTGAAATGCTGTTCTACCTCATTTCGAACTTTATTTTTTAGAACCATTTATGCCTTCTTACGAACAAACCTTTTCAACGAAAGTTAAACATTCTATTTCACAAAATGTGTCGTTGCATTTCTCATAACACAATATGCACTTTCAAACGGACACTGAATATTATTTGGTAATATATTTGGATTGCAATTGAAGAACATATTATGAGTTTTTGAAAGAATAACTTAGTTAAAGATTTGTATATAACGCAGTCACGGATTTTCCTACTCAGTCTCACGGCTAGGGAGGGGGTGGAGAAATTAAAATATGTTTTTTGTTAAGTTGCATGAGTACAATATTTCAGTATAGCTTCGGTTTGTGAACGTCTCTTTTGTACCATTTTTTTTTTGTTTTGTTTTTAAATCCTGGATTGTACTCGCTTAAGATGGAAATGACCGTTGTTTATTGATTCATGTGATAGCAATATTTCGCGAAACTGCAAGTCTGTTATGAAGTGATATGAAAGGAGCAGTCATAAACAGAAACGTGGTAGAGACTAAGAAAGGACCAACGCACAAGAAAATGGAGGATATGTCTCGAAAAATAGTTGAAGAAATATGATCAAAGTCTTCGTATTTCCACTGTAAAACATAAATGAGTGAAAAAGCTGTTGAAAATGTTTGTTAAAATACAAAAATCTTTTGAAATATTACCCTAAAATTTCGGATAAAAATTTAGAAGAGTTTTGACAAGTCAGTCAACTACCATTTGAATTTTCATCTTGCAAGAGTAAAGTAATTAATATTTGCATTGACCCCAATAATAAAACAAAAAAAAAAAAAAAAAGAGAGAGAGAGAGAGAGAAAGGAATTTCCTAATTTCTCAAACTAGCACTAGAGGAGCGGTGGTTGGAACCATGGAAAGTGCTACCGTGAAGAAATTAACTAGGTACTTTGAAGAGGAAACTGCTAAGGGAAAAATTGCAGCTGCACCTCTGTTAATGAAAAGGACAAATAATTTTAGCATCTCGACTTTATTTGCGTCAGGTCAATTGAATACCCAATGGCAATGATAATTTCTATTCACCTTTATAAGTCTCAACTTCAAATGCTCATACCGATCAGTTAATTCCTACAAGCAATACTCTTGACTGTTATTTGGCTCCACGAACATGTGACAAATGGGAAATATCAGACAGGGCTGGATCAACTACTGGGTGATTCTCCAAAATCTTAACAATATTAAGTCCCAGGAGCCCAACACAAGGATTGTTTGACCTAGATTTTTTTTTCTTTTTTTTTTTTAATAGATAGAAATAACTTTTCCGATGTTATTACATTCTTATAGAAACAATAACTCATTTATTTTTTCTTACAAAAATGTTTGAATAACCAGAAAGTCACTCTTTTGGCGTGTCTCCATTCATTTCTCAAATATCCTTTTTAATTATTTAAAAAAATTATATCAACATTCCACAAATTTAATTTGTAGTACTAAATTGTACTTTAAGGTGTAAAGTAACATTCTTTAAATAAATTTAATTATTTAAATAATCAAGGTACATTATTTTCAAGTTTACCCACAGGTTTCATGTCATTCTCCTGTCCTAGGAATGAGTTCATTTATTATAGATCAAAAAGGGTAAATTTTTAATTTGCTGAATTACAAAGCTGTTTATTATCACCATTGCGTTGGATACCTTGAGTATTTTATTAATATGATTTGTCTGCTGTTCTGACTAAAACTTTGAAGTTCAAAAATGGGTATGCAACATTTTTGCTGTCCTTCTCCTGGACAACATTTTTGTGTTAAATAAAAGAAAAAAAAATTCTACCCATAGTGTTAGTTGAATCGAGAGTTATGTTATGTAAAATAGAAACATAACATTATTTACCTTAATTATAATCCTGGGCTTTACGTAACAGGCAAGTTACAAGGAAAATGTCGCTTACCTGGCACAAAAAAAAAGTCATTCTCCTGGCGCAAAATGTCGTACTCCTGGATCAAAAAATAAATAAATAAATAAATAAATAAATAAAATAAAATAAAATAAAATAAAATAAAAAATAAAAATCAACTCTCTTAGCATTATTTACAACGCACTGGTTTTGCATTTAGTAGAATAGTATTTATTTCCAAAACATAGTTAGAAAATAAGATTTTGATTTTCAAAAAAAAAAAGCTGAATTTGGTAAACGATAAATAAAAAATGTAGTAGTAGAGAAATTCTATTTATTTAATCTTTTATTTATTTTCGGTGTTTTTTGTTCAGACGAGTTTTTTAAAAGAGTTGATTATTCATTTTTTAATTTTAATGTTGCTCGAATAGGTAAATGAAGTTGCTTTAAATTTCTGACTTAGATAATTAGAACACAACTTTCTAGCATTAGGTAAATACTTTTTTAAATTAGAGATTTCGAAATAACAAACAATAGAACAAATGCAAAATTGTTATTAATTTGCTGGTTTAGAATTTTAGTATAGCAATTGAAGTTTTATTTATTTATTTTTTTATTTTTTATTTTTTATTTTTTATTTTATTTATTTCTTTATTTATTTATTTTTTTTTTTGAAATAACTCTCCGTTATTTGAAGTGTAAGACATTCAGAGTGAATAATATGAAAAAACCTGTATAAGAGGACCGGGACTCGATGAAATATTCGTTATTGGGGAGTGTCCGTTAAGAAAGGTTTTATATAAATTTCGTTTTGTCATGCAATAACATACTTTTTGATTCAGGTTAGTTATTTCTTTCTTACTATAAACTACTGCAAAATCGACGCAACGCACTATAATGAAAATTGGTAAAAAAAAATTATATCGCTCCCTGATTGTCTGTATAACTTCAAATTTGTCCTAGATTTTTTTTTATATTTAATGATTTATGAACCATACTTTTTTATTTTCTCCAAACAAATCGCTAGCGGAATTGAAGTAAAAACTACTTCGAAACTCTCTCCGAGCCCTGCCGATCAGCTGTTTGTTTATCTCACGTTTTCACTACTGATTCGCAATTTTCTAAAGCATTCTTTTTTTTGTTTTAATGCTATTAATTTTTAAGTTCATGTTGATAAATACGTTTCTTTTAATCTATTTTTAGTTATATTTCTTCAGTTACAGATATTTCTTCTTTTTTTCTTTGTTTGTTTTTTGGTAACTTCTTTACTGCATTGAGCAATTTGATCACTGTTCTTTTTTCTAGTTTTATTAATATGCTATTTCAAATTTAATTCTGTAGATGTTAGCTAATTTTGAGCTTGGTTCTTCTTAATTTGTTTCGATTCGGTGATTTCAATACATAATAAATAAGTATCTGATCTTTTTAATGTGCTTTTATTCTCGTGCTTTTATGTGAGAAAAAAATTCCACTAAACCCAAACCTGTTTTTATGCGGTGGGTAGGGACCGCATAAGAAAAATTGCATTAAAAAAAATTGTTCGAAACTTCACGAGTTAACACAGTTAACGCAACACAGTTTAAAAAAATCAATTTTTTTTTTCATGCGGTGGATAGGGACCGCATAAAAAAAGTCTCACGTGGAAAATAACCCGAAAAGTCATATTTAAACGAAATCAAAATGAATCAAGTGATGATAATTTTGCCGACTCCTGAGAAATTTCCCGAATAAAGAAATTTTCGGAAGGTCACAGTGACTTCCCATCGGGATGACCCTGTCGTCACTTGAAGATATACTACCTCGCACTTGTTTTATAAATAATTTCCGCTCGTTTTATAAATAATTTTCATGTATCGCACAAAAAAAAAAAAAAAAAAATCGCGAATAAAAAAAAAATCGCGAAAAAAAAATCGCACAGAAAATACCGCACAAAAACAGGCTTGGGCGTAATTCGCTTACGTGCTATTTTCATAGTGCTCTTTTATTAATTTAAGCATTGTTTATCTTACTTGTTTCGTTCGAGTTATGTGTTTGAACATTTATTATTTCATTTTTTTTCTGAAATTTCAATTTTTCTTTTTCGTTTAACATTTAAAAAATTCGTAAAATAAGAAACGCCTTTACATAGATTGCTTAAAAACAAAAGCAGTCGAAATATCAATTACCTTATTTGGATTGCAATACCCGAAAGGAAACGCTGAACAGAACAAAACTCAAAAGCAATATATTTCTCCACATAAAATCTATGCGTATGTTTACGTTAATGAATGCTACTCGGACGCTAATGTCTGAATGAAATGAAGACAAGGCACATTAAGGGGGGAAGAGTGTTGTGTGATAAATGAACACGACGTCGATGTTATCAAGATCACCATTTTCTTCCTCGAGGCTTCCATTTTGCATTGGAAATCAAAGGATTGGTATTCACGACGAGACTCCATTCTGGAAACAGCTCCCATCAATGCTGTCAGACTACTTTTGTTATTTTTTTCCTTTTTTCTGCCTCTTCGTATTTTGTTTCGGTTGCAAATCATTCATTTCGTTCTCGATCGCAAAAAAACTCTTGACATTTCATTCCTATTTTAACATCAAACTCTTATTTGTTGATAACGTTTGTTTCCTTACATCATTGGCTTATATAATTTTGTTTGTTTATTTTTTTTCGCGTATCAGATTGCATTGAAGGAGGAGTACTTGAGAAATATTTCTTTAGTGATTAATAAATGTCAATATAGAATTGAAAAAGAAACAACAACCTAGAAAATAATTTATTAATTCAGAAACTACGCGGCTTCACACACATAGAGGACTGCGTACTAAGCTCATTGTCTCCAAAAACACACAGGAGAGATTTACAGCACAAGAGAAAGAAATTACACCCATGCTACCGGCGGGAATTGAACCCACGGCCTCCGGCTTAGAAGACGAAGCTTCTACCACAGAGCCACGGAGGCCACTACCTAGAATATAAGATAGGAGTATATTCAGTAAATTACCGCCCATTAGCCAGGGCTAAAGCAGAAATACATGAAATACACCTCAGCTCAGTCATTTCCAGCCGAGGACTGCAGTTTCGTGCTTATTAGCACTAAATCAGCCCGACAAAGGAAAGTGACTGAGCTGGAGATGGAAAACCTCTTAAGGAAGCCAAGAGTGCCAAACAAACTGGTAGCTTATAAGCATGAAACTGCAGTCCTCGGCTGGAAATGACTGAGCTGGAGGTGTATTTCATGTATTTCTGCTTTTGCCCTGGCTAGTGGGCCGGTAATTTACTGAATATACCATGCCTTGCCTTCAATCTTCGAGATGAACCGAACCATTGCTTCAGTCACTCGTCTGGTTTGCGCTAATTATATATTAGCTACCAGTTTGTTTGGCACTCTTGGCTTCCTTAAGAGGTTTTCCATCTCCAGCTCAGTCACTTTCTTATGCCGGGCTGATGAGTGCTAACAAGCACGAAACTGCAGTCCTCGGTTGGAAATGACTGAGCTGGAGGTGTATTTCATGTATAAGATAGAATTTTAGAATACTAAGGTTTTGACTCTCTTTGTAGTGGAAATTAAGAGGGAGTAACATGAACTACCCGATAAGGACTCTCTCGATACAGTGCAGAGAGAGAGTTCGCCACTTTTACAGAGCGAAGTGTGTTTTGTGCTTCTCACGAGTTTGTGCTGCCAAGTTTACAAACATTTTACTCTAATTGTGTATATGTGACTTGAACATTGAGAGTATAATAAAGGAATTTTTATTTGTTATACTGAGGTCATTGTTTCACAGACAATGTTTTGCCCTACAGTTTAAAGACTCAGTTTCTATGTTGGCGAGTCGGGTATTATGGAATATTAGATTCAGTCATGTCTGAGATCACTATGATCTTTTGAGAGTATTGATGTGGTTGTCGCTGATATGTCTATGAATATACTTTTTTTCCTACTCACACACCACTACCTCTAAAAGTGTAGTAGTCAAACCGATGTAGGAAAGCTGGATCTTTTTCTATTAACTACCTACTCCGCATATGAAAAACGGAAATGGTGGATTTTATTATTTTTTTTAAGTTTCGAGTAAAACACGTTTCAAGTTCAAGTCTTCTAGGTAGGCATTCAGAGAAAAGTCATTCTAAGTAACGTTCTGTAGCAGCACCTACCAGGTTTACTGGTACCATCTCTTGCCAGAGCTTAGCTTTCATATGAGCTCGCTGCAGCTGAGCGTTATTCAAGTCAATGTGAAGCGTAGTTATGGCTAAACTATAGCAATTAAACAAGTACCAATATTTATTCTTAAGACAATTCTAAAGTTCTTTGTAAATCATCGAGAAAATTTAAATTCACTTCATTCATGTTTCTGAAAAGAGATGGTACCAGTACACCCGGGGGAGGATAAAAAAACAATTTTTGGAGGGATCCCCGGAAATTTAAAAGACCCCTCCCCACATGCAATGTTTCATAACAAAGTTTTCATGACTTTATTTTAAAAAATTATTTAAGAGTACTTAAGGCCAATTAACCAACTTTTAATTACATACATATTGTAATGGATCCGGTGCGGCTTCCAACTTTCTTGAAAGGACGACACAGTTCTTGATTAAAAAATACAGGAAATTTATTTACACTATATACAGGAAAGAGCGTCAACAACTGCTAAATTAATCATCACCAATTAAACAAGTATCACTCAACACCGTAAACTCAACGGTTACACACGTATTTACTTCCAAATACGAAAACAACACAGCGAAATGCCTCGCAATAAACAGAGCTAATACACTCTCAGTTCGAATTCTCAATCGAAACTAAACTTTTTATCACGCGGGACGCTTTTATAAACATCGAAAGAAATCTCTCAAATATTCCACAAGATTCCAAACGCTTCTCGAAAATAGTAGACCGTTATCAAATTTTATCAATGAACAAAAAAAAAGAAATAGGGGGGGGGGATCATATACTTCAGCCGAATGTATAGGGGCTGTATATTAATTACGGGAAACTATTTACAGGTTACGTTCCTACAATAATTACTATTTACAGAATTTGTAACAATATTATGCACTAATATACTTTGAATGTGGACGTAAAATGAATCGATTATTTCAGGAAGGTTGTAAATCCTACGGGAATCCATTGGACTTACGCCCAATCTGAAATACTCTATTCAAATATTTTAACATTTCAAGCCAATTAAATACTAAACCCAATGTAATTCCACCGAGATGCTTAAAACGAACTCCTAAAAATGTTGAATTAGAAGAAAAAGACGGAGTGGTGTACAGTGAGACAGTCTCACTGTGCCCCATTTTGAATTCTGATTCGAAAGGGATGTTTTTAAATTTATTTTATGAGTTTTCAACTTCCTGGTTATTTACTTTGCAAGTATTGTTACCTCATTAAAAATGAGAATTAAACCATGTAAAGCGAAAATAGGGATATGTTCTGACGATTCCATGAGAAATTCATTTATACCTTTTGATTCCAAGTGACATTTCAGATAAAGTAGATCATAATAATCTGTAAATTATAGGTAAAGCTGCTACAAAAAAGCCCTCTTACGTGCAGCAGTGAGTGTTTTCGTAGATTCTTAGACTTTCAGAGGATATCCAAAAACCGAAAGGAGAAAAGGTTGATTAATAATGAAAGAAAGAGCATAAAAAGGGTATAAGTATCATTGCAAGTGATACTCCTGGAAATTAAATTTTGGAAGAAGAAAAGCCAAAAACTGGAGACATAAATGAAAAAATGAATGTATTCTTATTTGACCTAACTGTTGAGGTAGAAAAAATTAAATGGGGTATCTGATATTTTATTAATCTATATTGACATGTACGAAAATGTATCTTCTGGGTTTGAAGAGCTAGATCGAGGAACACTTGAAGTTCTGATAGAACTTGTCATCAAACAGAATTTTTTTTAGGTTGGAAATGTTCTGATGGTAACTGATAACGATGGAGACTTGTACATTAGTTTTTTGCACAACAGTAAAACGATTTTGACTATTTTTATTTGACCATCTGTACCAGATGTTGCATCCGTTCCGTATAAAACTATTAAATTGTTTATAACAGCTTAGAAGAAAAGAAAATGACACAAAGAAAAATCAATCTTTTTTGTGGTCTTAAAATTAAATTTTTATTTAGATGCTCGATGAAACTTGAATCTTTTTTTTTTTTTTTTTTTTCATTATGATCTTAATTTCGATTTTAAACGTTGAACATATGATGTTTCACTCATTTCTATATGCTGTCTCTCTGTGCCTTGTATGATGTCTCACTGTGCCCCGTATGATGTCTCACTGTGCCCCGTATGATGTCTCACTGTGCCCCGTATGGTATCTCACTGTGCCCTGTTTGCTGTCTCTTTGTGCCGCATGCGTGGGGTACAGTGAGACAAAATTTTAAGCTTTAAGCAAAAACTTTAAATAGTAAGGAACCTTTTCTTGTTTCAAAAATTTGTACTCTTAAGCTGCGTTACAAATCCACCTTAAAAATTGTCTTATAGAATCAGAGTTTTCAAATTTCTTGAATTTTATAATTTTCGCCTCACGGTGCCCCACCCTCCCCTACTACCCTTGCTTCATTTGCATTCCTCACGGATTCACAGTTCTCGAGAAATTCGACTTTAGACCAAGCAAAAGTTAACTGAAAATAGACATATTAAACTCATGTGAAGAAGTTAATAATGGTGTCGCTTCCGTCTTTGAATTTCGCTATCAACTATTTTGCTTGTGCGCACCCAGACACGCAAATACCGTTAAGGTTTCCGAGACAAAACCCAATATTTCAGAAACGTTACTTTTGTGTCAAGTTTTGTCTAAAGTATTTTTGAGTAAAGTGCTTTTAAAGGGAGGTTTCTTTTTTTTTTTCAAAAAAGTAACTTTTTTTTCAAAAAGGTTTCTGAAATTTTTTAGTGTGCTGTACTCTGAGATAAAGGGAAACAGATAAATTTGCCATTCCTCATATATTTTTGAAGATTAAATTTTGAGATCAATAACATTTTTGTTTGTATTTTACATAAATGTAGTGTGAAATTTTTTTGCATGAATTCAGCATGTCGCATGTGGTCACATGCCACCTACACTGTTAAAAATGGGTATTCAAAAATAATGAAAATTTACTCATTTTTGAATACTTTCATTACTCAATATAGCTCCGAATCAATAAGGTTCAATTTTGAGAAACACATGTACTCATTTCATGACTCGTATTTCTCGTTGGTTTGTATTTGATGCCACATTTACTCATTTTTGAATCAATTGTGTTCAAAAAAAAAAAATGAATACATTCAGAGTTTCATTTTTGAATACATTTTTTTTAACAGTGTATGAACCGCAGGATGATGTATTTGTTGGTGTAAAACTTTTTTAGCTTCTTAACTGATTGTATATAGTATGATTATCTATTTACATCAACAACATCAGGAAATAAATTTATGTTTCCACTTGCAATATAGGCTCAGGGGTAAATGTAAACACGCTGGGGTAAAAGGAAGCATGATTTCATTCGCTGATAACAAGTCACAAAGCCAAATGTTTCATACCCAGTTACTCTCAGATCGTTTTGGACACAATGCACAAACTTTTCTCTCTTAATTCATCCAAGAAAAAAAAAAGGAAGAATTTAACGTTGAAACATTGAAATTCTGATTCCTGAAGTAAGCCTAATTTTTAAATTGTATACTACGCATGTTTCCGCTCTTTCGTGAGTTGGTGAAGCTTGACATTTTAAAGAAGACAACGACAGCTCTTTGGCCCTTCTCCGAAGCGTCGAATTTTTTGACGCGTCTTAATGCACTGTCTCTTATTTGTTAAAAGAAGAAAAAAGGATGGAAAGTCTAGACAGTTAGCTATAGCTGTACAAAACAATTTTTAGGAAAACAGAAACATCATCCAACGCTCACATTTAATCGGTAGAGAAGCGCGAGAGGATTAAGTCGTTACAAGTGTTTCATAATTGATGTTCAGAAAAAATTCTGCTCATTCTTTGTTTTAAGCATTAGTAACTGATCTTTAATCGTGCCTGTGCATCAGTCGGCATTAATATCAAAAATATGATGACAAGTCATGCGCCGAACGTCGCATTTATTATTATTATTATTATTATAATTATTAGTAATATTGTTATTATTACTTCCAAATTCTGAATGAATTAATACGACACGCATACGCGCGCGCGCGCACGCACACACACACACACACACACACACACACACACACATGTATATATGAAGCGTTACCGTTTTTTACAATTCTAAATGATCGTTTTTTAAAAAATGGTTGGTTGGGTCCGATTTAATTATAATTTTTTTTCCTTATAATAAAATTAGCATCATACTTCATGTCGATTACATTGGAATTGATTCTATATCGTGAAAATAATGCTTTGAAGATTTAGTCCCTGATGACCAATTTTTTTTATTGTTATTATTTCAGATGCAATGTAAAACCATTTGTTATGGTATAACGCTATAATAATAATAAAAAAACAAAACAAAATTAGCAATTAGAATAGGATAAGGCCCTTTTTTTCTTATGTCTTTCATTCTGCGAAAAAGTCTTCACATTTGCAACTCGCACTTTTAAAAATATTAGCGTAACGTTGAACCCTAATTTAGGGGAAATGTGATTTTTGATCTAATTGGTGAAAGAATGAACCATAAAACAACGCAATCCTTACACGAACAAATGGTTTGAGGTTGAACCTTAAATCAGTTTCTCTTGAGGGAATGAATGGCGTTGAGTCAAGTCGAACCAAAAACCAATTTTCACACTCGAAAGGGTGGCGTAAAGTTAAACCCTAAAACAGAATAAATATTTAATTCGAATGTTTAGCACGTGATCGAGCCATCGTTTCGTTTTTGTGTGTTTTGAAAAAATGGTGAATAATAAAATAGAGAATCGATGTAATTAACCGTGCAATTAGTGAAAACATTGTTTAATGTTAATTCTTTTATCATCTGTTTTCACGATAACAGCGCTTATTTATTTTTTTTATTTCTGCACACAGGTAAACTTTTTACATAGTAAATGATTGAATCACAAATAATTTATTTTGTAATCAGAAACAGGGTATATAAATGCTTTCTCTTAATCTCTTAAACAGAAATTTAAGAAAAACGTTTAAGGGTCTTTCTTCAAAAAGTGTAACTTTTCTGTCACACGTCTTTTACAGAAAAAACTTTAAGGAATAATTCATTTAACAATGTTTTTTCATTTCATCAAAAATATATCTATTTAAACCTGCCAACAGATTTTTAATAATAATTTTTATTTTAGTATAGTTTTGGTACACAAGATGTGAAATCTCACCTCCGTGACATGTCACACACCTGATGTGACTATTTATGTTGCTTCATAACTTGTTTAATTAAATATATATATATATATATATATTATTCCTTTCACAAGTGCCTCAAATACTAATTGTTTAAGTATATTTATTTTTTTTAATATTGTATTTTAGTTCGTTTTTTAGGATAAGTAGTCATGTCACACAAAAAATGCTCACCTCCGTTACGTAAACTTAAAAATGCCATTCCTCATTAACACGTGGCAGTAATGACATCAAATTTTATTTTCCATGATACAAGGGAACCCCCTTGTTTATTTTCAGCCATAGTTGAAATTGTGAGATTTTTGTCGAAAAACAAGGAGATAGATTTTGCTGTAAAAACTTGGTGTGGTTATTCTGACTTCTCACCTCCGTGAACTTGAATTTCAGGGATGTAAATTAACGTAAAAAAAGAAGTGGACATGTTTTCATATGCTTAACATGTGCAGATAGTAGGAACGAAGAAAAAAAATATTTCCTTGAAAAATGTATCCATTAGGCCTATATTAATGGAAAATTCCTCACCTCCGTGACAGACCATATCAATGTCATTATTTGTGAGGTGAAAATTAATGATGGAGGTTAAATACATCAATCTTAGGCATTCTACCACAATTATAAATTGCCAGTATATTCTCAAATTCACTAAATACTCTTTTTAGCACACATTTGAACTAAAACGATAACTACTAATTAAGCCGTACTTTAATTAAGGGAGCTTAATATTAAATTCCCAGTAATCATTAAAATAGCTCATTGTTTGCACAATTAACAAAATTACTACTTTGATATTAAATAGGCCTCAATTTTTAAACATTAAAAAAAAAAAAACTTTTTTTTTTAAATTTCCGTGAACAAGGCATTTTTTGATTTTTTTATTTAAGAGTAAAATAATTAGAACTTTGCTGGGCCATTGTTTATGGTTACTTCTAGTAGGTAACACTTTCATGTAAGAATGAAAAAAAAGCAAACAAATGCTTTCGAAATTGAAAAATATTTGCGTTCAAAAGTTACGTTTTTTGGAGAATGACCTTTAAAAGCTATTTCCCATAATGCAATAAAACATGACAAAGGATGATTGATACAGAGATGGAGCATTTTACAAATTGACTAAATAAGAACAAATAATGAAAATATTTCTAGGCTAAAAGACGTAATTTTTAAAAGGATGTGAAGTACATTTTTGGAAAGAAATTGATTGTATAAATTAAGTTTTTGAGACAATGTTTCTTGCTTATGAGAAAAGTATGCAGTCAAACATTGATTATAAGGTCACCCGGATATAAGCTCAACCCGCATATTTGGTTACTTTTCTTAGCCTCCGGATCATTTAATGGGAGTTTTATGTTATGGATATCTGAAATATGGTCGTTACTAAAGAGGTATTGAAATTCTCACAAAAAGAGGAAATTTTGGTAGTGAAATATTTTGATTTTTTTCCACGCGAAAGTAAGTATTGGGAAGTGAACATTCTGACATATTCAGCTTTCCAAAAAAAAATTTCGCTCAGTATAAATTCTCAAAGTTTGAAGTTTTGCAGCGCCTTTATGGTAAAAAGAGTGAAAGTCATGTTCATATTTATTCTGCCGTGTGCAGGTAAAGGGCAGACTGCACATTTAAAAACTGCACATTTTTAATTTTTCATTTTTTTTGCTTTTTTTTGTCATCTATTGTACGTTATCTTTATTGTACAAGCTCGCTTATTTCGTTTCCGCTGAAAAAAAGGCCTCGAAAAAGACGTCTCATTCCAACATTTCCCTATTGTTAGTATTGAATCCAACACACATTTTTTCAAATATCTCGAAAACTCATTTCTGCAGATACTGCCGTTTTCCTGCACACGGCAGTATTGATGTCCCGCTTTTGGTGATGATGACTTCATAATTCATTGTGATTAGCGATTATTGCTTTTTTTTTTTGTTACGTGACCACAAAATATGGTTTTCAATCCGTTTTCCCACGCGATGTAAATCTTCGTTATATCCACCAAAAAGTAACACCCCGAATAATGTTAGATAAACTCAAAAACGTACACTAAGAAGAGAATACACGGCAGGAAAAATTATTGGAGTTTTCTTGCTTTAAACATGCCCTCAATTATCTGAAATTTCAAAAATTTTTATTTTCTTAATTGCATTTTACTCAAAACAGCATCACTAGGAAAAGATAGTTTTTATACATTATTGTACCTGCAGATACGTAAAGCAACGTTGAAAAGAAGACAGCTAAGAGTTTCTTTTAGTTTTTAAGAAACCCTTATGTTTTTGCAGCTAATTTTATACGCTTGCTGTACGTAAAATGAGGCCAATATGTTTAGATTACCTTTTATGGGCAATTCCACAGGTAACTGACATTTTTTGAAGCCAAACAATGCGTATTTTGTAACATTCAACGCAAAATATCTGTTGTTTTGCCCTGGAATATTGTATTTTTTAAGCTGAATTTAATGGTGTAATTGAATTCCCGAAATACATTTTAGATGGTTTTTAAATATTTATTAAAAACATGGTAACTGACTGCCATTTTAAAAAGTAGTAAAGGAATGCGGGGCAAAGTGAAATCGTTAAGATGACCGAGCTTTTTCAAAACGAACAAATTAGAAATTTGCTTTGAAAATAATAGTACATAGAGATAGAACATCGTATTTTATACTTAAACTTGCACTGAAATAGTAATTTTTATTTTTGGCAGTAAATTTGCGTCTTCAAAATAAAAGCGGAAAATTTTCATTTTTTTTCATGGGGCAAAGTGAAAAGTAAAATATTTTTCTAATGGAATGTTTTTTTCTTCGATTATAAGAATGTGCGTTTGATCAAAGGGATCAATAAACAAAAGTTTGAATGAATAAATGAAAAGATACTGAAACAATAAATGCATAATTAGGTAAATAAATTATGACAAAAAGAGTGAGTAAAAAGAGAACGAATAAGAAAATTTGTGAATGAATGAATAAAACAGTAAATTACTAAATTAAGAAATGTATTTGCCCCATCCATTGCCCATAATTGTACGAAACATTTAAAGTACAAATAAGCTTAATATTAACTAAATAGATATTGCACCAATTTTTAGAATATTTCAGTTTTAATATGTTAATAAAAAGAATTTTTTAACATCATGATTACAAAAAAAAAAAAAAAAAAAAACTTTGACTGTCAGCGAAATATTACATTATGAGTATATATTTTTGATAATTGCTTGCATTATCATTTATGTTGTAATCTTCGGCGGTATTTTTTTCCTGACTGGAATAGGCCACATGTGCTATTACATAGTTAAAATATTTCCAGATAGGCGGTGCTAAAAGCAGAGTGAATATTTCACCATTTCACTTTGCCACGCTATTTTACTTTGCCTCACATTCTTTTAACTTTACCATACTTTTAACATTTTTTTAAAATTCATCCAATATGTACTTAAAGAATTTAATTATACCATTGAGTTCTGCCTAAAAAGTACAATATTCCACGGCAAAATATTGTTTTTACAATATATGTGTTGCGTTGAATATTACAAAATACGTATTGTTTTGCTTCAAAAATCTCAGTCAGTTACCCATGGAATAGCCCATATATATATATATATATATATATATATATATATATATTTACTTTTTTGTATCGTAAGTTACTGTTCATCGAACGATACAGTTTCCTCGCTCTATTAACAAAAATTATCTTCTGCTACCTCAAAAAGGTAATTGCTTCTTCTTTTCAAGTAGTTCACTTTGTTGGTTTCCAAATTATATGTTTTTAACTCAACTCGGATACCTGTTGTTCTAAAAAATACTGCTACTCTCCAATTTGAGATACTGTTTAATGATGTCCATAATAATGGCTGAAATTTTCGTTATAAAACCTGCATCACTTTCTTCTAAATGTATAGTTTGTATTTCCTATTTACAATATTTTCGTCTCCTAATGTATCAAATTTATCCATTTTTTTCTCATTTTTGCTAAAACTGCTTGGATATGATTTCTTGGGAAATATTTTTAAAAACTATTCATTGACCTGGAACCTTAGAACTTTTCTCATCCTTCAGTGGCCAATCTTTTCTTGGTATGGGCTGCTTGGTCAGTTTTTTCCTTATTCCCACTCCTTTTAATGTATTGAATTTTTCTAAAGATATATTGTTTTGTCTGAATGATAGTTTTTTTTTTTGCATAGGAATTAACCATTCCCCACACCATACTTCCGAAGAAACTTCTTTCTTGTCTCCTTATTTCGGGCTGTGGCTGATAGACGGCTGACCAAGAACACGAGAAACAGAACGTTTGAATGTTTGCACGGTGTTCACGTACTTTTGGTTTGTCTTCATCATAAGTTGCTATTTTCACAAAATTGTGCTTTCTATACTGTAAATGTGCTGTTCATAGTGTTTTTTTTGGGTGTAATTTACCCAGGCAATTTCGTTCTGAGCACAAATCAGATGCAGCATACTCCATATCCAACTTTCTATGCTTCGGTGATTTGACAATGCTTAGAGGATGCTGATAGTCTGTTGAAAAGACAACTGAGTGGCCAACTTTAATAAAGCATTTTCAGTAAAGAACATTTCCTTTGCTTTACCGATGTTAAAATTAATGCCATATATTTTCAGTCCCGAAGAATTATTTATGTTTGATACGTAAGATTTCCTAGATAGTTACACTACTAATTTATATGGTTGTTGCATTTTAACACAATCTAAACTCACATTTCAACTCCCACTGATTTGAATCTGGGACAAGCAATATTCTCCTTGCTCCAAAAGCAAAACATGTTTGAACCTTTTATAAATGACTTATGCACGAATAATTGGTACTTGATTACATGCCAGTTAGTTGGAGAATCAGTAAAAGATATGATTAGCCGGTGATTATTGTTTAAATTGATTTTGAAAAATCTTAAAGTTTTGGACATGATCTGTATAATTTTCGCGAGAAAGACCCAGAACCACAAGAAAATAATGCAATGGTTCGCTGTTCAAGTTTTTTAATTTTTGTTTTTATAAAGCGTGGTTGATTTTTAAAGATTCATTAACTTTGCTCTCAAAGACTTTGATGCCTTTTTTTATAAATAAATAACATGAAATTATTTTAGCCAATAAAATTGCTACATGCCTAAATGTATTTCCTTTTGCTGAGGAAACGAAGATTTGAGAAAGTAAGCTAACCCAAATGAATTAAAATGTGTCCCAAACTTTAAATGCTTTCACTGTGAAAAAATATATTTAATATCTTAAGGCTGTCTATTAATGTTTAATATAACTTTTTTTGCCGTGGAAATGAAACGTTTCTGACAGAAAAAGGAGGAAGAAGTTTTTAATATATAGTACAATAGATGATATAATAATTACATTAACGTAACATATTTCTAACGTCTCCTAAACGCTTTTGCTACAGGTTAATCCTCGCTTTGTACTGAAGTAGACTAAAGATTAAAGCAGACATACGAAAGCAATCGACAATTATTTCAAAAGAAAAATTCTGTAATTTTTAACTTATTGTCAAAGGGTTTTTTTTTTTTTTTTTTTTTTTTTTTGGGAACAATCACGAATTGCTTGACCGCAGTCGATTCCAATCCTTTTAATTTTTCCGTTGATAATAGGTTTCTTTTCGCTCGATCGAAAGAAAGTCGGCAACAAATGAAACCCATAAGTTCAATCGCACTGTAAAAAACTCTTAATGAATGCTGGATGGGAAATGTACCGCCAGTTTAGCATGTTCCAAGTTATGATAGCTACCCGAAAACTTGCTTTTAAATGTAAAAAAAAAAAAAAAAAAAAAAAATCCACCGAAAAGTAAATTAGATCGTCAAGAAGAAATCAATTTTATTTAATTTCTATTGAGAATATTTGTTATCAATCATTTTTGCACCCGTCAATTTTTCTTATAGTACAATGAACTAATAAATTTGAAATTCAAACGTTAATAAACATGACCAATGGTTGCCAGTTGCCAATAAAGAAATAGCAGCTGAAATAAATCATTAATTAATTTTAAAGAATCAATAATGTTAACGATAAATATTGGTTCTTACCAAGTCTTTATTTATTTGTATATATAATTATTTACAAATTGTATATAATTATATGTATATTATTATTTCTTTTGTCTATTACATTACAAAAATTTCAGTTACTGACTGAAATTTTTGTAATGTTAGCAAATTTTAGAAACATAGGGTGGACACCTGGCCGCAATTTTTGATTGCAAATCTTTTAATTTCTCAGAAAAAATTTTAGATTTTTTTAAAATTGAAATATATTGCTTAATATTCTGTTGTTAACGGCTTTTTTCAAGTACACTTGTTAAAAAAACCTGTAAGTTTGTTTTTCGCACATTAAGAGTGTCGTTGCAAAAAAGTTACATTAACAGACGAATCACTTTCTGTATGCAGCATTTCTCAGATCGTTTTTCTCTTTTTCCCGGAGATTTAACAATTTAAAAACGTACATTTCCCTTTAGACAGACATGCTTTGATTTGTGATACAGTAAAACATCGTTTATACATCTCCTCGATTACACGTCTTTGACATTTTTGCAGCGTTTTCCGATTCATTCCCATTCATTTTAATGCAAGAATGCATCATTTATACGTCGCTACATATTGGTTTTACGTCGATTTCCTGTCCTAAAATCTGACGTTGTTTTTTTTTTTTTTTGCTTATTATTCTTATTTTTTATTGAGGAAGGAATTCTTTCAAGTATGAGAGGTGAAATAAAGATAAAAAAGGGCATATTTCTTTCGTCGAAAAGCTAGTGAAAAAACATTTTATGAACTTAATTTAATTCGTTTAAGGCTGCTATTTTTAAGCTTCCATTTTTAAAAATTGCCGAGCCTATAGCGTTTCCAAATATAACCTACAATCGTGTTTTTAAAACTTCCATTTCCGAAATTTTCAAATTATGGGCCCCGAATTCATCCCTCTAATATCGTCCAAGATCATCTAAAATTGGGTTTTTTTAAATGGGTGAGTCGCTTGTTACGCATTACTCTTTTAAATGAGTGAGCGGAAGCTTCCGCATGAAATCTAGGAAGGAAAAAACATACAATTTCGAAAAATTTAAGATGGAGAGCCTTTAAATCCCCCCCCTCCTCCCCAATATCACTGGATATCGCTTAATAACTTCGTTTTTGGGACTTAGAGAGCCCTTCTGTTTCGAAAAGGGGAGGGGGCCGATTTCGATTTCTCAAAAAGTTAATCGGGGACACACCCTAGGCTTCATCTTTTACCCTAACGTCACCAAATATCACCTATAATTGCGTTTTTTAAGATTCCAATGTCTAAAACTTTCCACCCTAGACCCCCCCCCCCCCAAAACTTACTTTCCTCAAGCACCACCAGAGACCGTCTAAAAATGTAGGACTACAATTTAAAAAAAATGCTCTCCCCAAAACTATTATTTAGTTGCACCACTGCAAAACGGCACTTTTTTCTAAAGATTTCTGAGGAAGAAAAATTTAATGATTGTTTCGTCAATAAGTATATTTCTATTTTTTGAAAGATTCTAAGGAATCATCCCAAAGGAGCAATTTTGCTCTTCAAGGGGGTGATAAATTCCTGAGGGGTAATATTGTGGTGATGGGTGTATTTAACAAATTAAATAACAACAAAAAGCCAGCGAATATCGAAATGGAAACGCACACGAAACCGAGTGTTCAAATTTCAGACAATGAATCACAAAAATTAAAAGAATAACCTAATTAAAGTTCAGGTGTTTCCTCCTCACATCCCCTTTGAACCTTAAGAAAGCAGTTCATCATTAATCACCAAGTTTATAATTTTTCGAATTTTAAATTTATTTTTTTTTTTATTTTAAGTGTTAGTGTTTTTGATTCCCTAAGATTCCAATTTGGAAAAGAAAAAAAAAAATGTAAAAAGTTTGTTTCTGGTTTCGAAAAGTACGTCTAATGATCTTTGTCAAGTCTTTCCTTGAAATACTTATCAATTCATTTTGTAAATAAAAGGAAAAATAAAGGTATAAAATTAACTGTTTATTAATTTATTATCATTTTTGCTATTATTATTGCTTTTTTTAAGTTTAAGAGAAATTGGATAAAATTGCTTAATTCTATACAGTTTATTTCAAAATAAATTTAGAGTATTTATACGTTCAGTTATATTAATGCTCACTAGCGCTAACTTATGTTTTTTTAAGGAAGGAAAGTGGGGGTGGGGAGGGAAGCGATAGGTGTTAGTCAAGCTCCAGAAGGGGCGATGTTTTCAAAAAAAATGAGAACCACTCATCTAAACACACTGAAAAATCTTGAGAATTTTAAACTACTGTGTCATTAAATTTACTTCCTACATTTTGTTACCCCCAGCAGAGATGTGAACAGAAGTTATGGGGCCCGTACCAAATTACTTTAACAGGCTTCCTCCTTTTTGTTTACCCCTACGTTTCTACACATATTTCACAACATATTTTTAAAATATCGGGCCCCCTTCTAGCTCGGGCCTGAGCCAACAGGTGTCCCTCCCCCCCCCCCGCCAACCCCTAATCCCCAGAGCAGTCTAATCCATCAACCCTATCGTAGAACGTTATTTATCCGGCCCTCGTTGATTCGGATTTCCGGATGAAAGTCATAGCCTCTTTACTTATGATAACAAGATTTTCATTATGATAACAAGAATGTAACTGTAAGTACGCTAAGCATTCGCTTCCTATTTTGATCTACTAACAAAAAAGTGTTAGTGTGACCATGCGCTTTTCAAACATATCCTTGAAACATAAGGCTAACTGTTTGCTAAGAAATGATGTAATTTTTTTCTTTTTTTTTTTTGATATTTTTAATACCTTGTAAACAATTCTAAGTAATTTCATTTCAAAACATGTTTTTAATTTTAATCATAAGCTACGGTAAGTCTGCTTATTTAAATATTTGTTTTGCTTATTACCCATATTACACGGAATATCCGGATTTTAGATTCTCCGGATTGATTTTGTTTTTATTTAATCTGGATAAACGAGATTTTACTGTAGAACTTTTTTCAAAAATTTTAAAACTGTAATCGGCTCTACGGATACGTTTTTAACCGATAAAAAAAAAGTGTTGTGCGGCAAATTTTGTAGCAAGATGACTTCTTCAAATATTCTGTATGAAGACAGTTTCTTGGATCCGAAAAACCTTTTCCTATTTTCTGTTTCCGAATTAACTTTCTCACTTCTCGAGATTCGTTTCCGTTCCCCGATGCATTAGTCGTAAAATAAATAAATAATGTTTTGCGGTAGTCTAATTTCAATTCTATTATAAGCGCAAATTCCTATTGTACCGTAAGAGCAGACCCCCATTCCCACAACTACTCTAACATTTCCCCCAAAACCACACGGAGGCAGCATCATTAATATTTCATGGCCACGCCGATAGCGGCGCCCGCAGAAAGGCTGCTCTCCACCCTTCCATTTCAAAGGGAAGCTCGATTTGGCTGTTTATTAGTGGCGAAAAAGGATAGCGACGCCAAGCTTTGGCCCTTTCCTAACTAACGGGTTAAAAATTACGATAAAAATAGTGATGCCCTTAACTTCTATTTTTGTTTTTAGTCGTCGAAATGTGTTCTGCTTAGGCGTAACTTAAAAATAGCTAAAAAGCAAAGTTTTCAGAAGTTGATCGTTTAACAATAGCATGTGAGGTCGGAAATTTTGCAATAAGTTGATTATCGCAATGCAATGATCTTATTACTGCTAAAAACTTTCTTTCGACCATAAAGGAATACCATATTTTCATTTTTAATTGCAAACTATCAAACTCTTACCGACACTATTATTAATCAGCGGGAAAAATAATGAAAATTCACTTTCTATTTAACTTTTGAGAAGTTTACAACTTTACTCCAGAGTGCACATATACAAAAACCTTTTATGGATTCAAACGGAGCATTTTTTTTTTCTTTTTTAAGATAGACTTTTTTGGAGCTTGAAAGAGCGAGTGAATCATACCAACGAAAAAATTATCTACTGTGAAATTATGATCTTCAAACCAATATTCTTTAAAAAGTCACCATAAATGATGGAATTCCGTGTGAAATCGTGGTCGACAAAGGAAATCTTTTAATTGCAAAATACCACTGTAAACGCAAATTTCGATGGCTTTGTAGAATGATGTCCACTAACCGATGTGGGAAAAAACATGTTTCATTTCAGCGACATTATTTCACACCAAATGCTGATCAAAATAATGGTTATGACTCATTTCGCTGTAGGGAGAGTGAAGAATATACGTAAAATACAAGGATGTTTTTTTTTTTTAATGAAAGAGAAAAGGACAAACATCTCATTATAAGAGGGAAAAGTAAGAGAAAATGTTAATGTATCTTAAGCTGGCGTCTGGCACTCCAATACCTCTGAACTTCCGAGCCACTCCATATAGCCGAGCACTTCTTGAAGTGATGTCTGCCCATTTTCTCATTTTTAAGCAATCACGATTGCTTATTGTTCTCATTTGACCGTTTTTGATGTTCCGTGCCTTTTTCAGCTTGGACCAGAAGATTCTGCAGCACCACCGTCCTCTGCAGGCGGCGCGGCGCGGCTGCTCCGGTCCTGAGCTATCCGCCTCTCCTGGTCGGAGGCGTCCATGTCCTACACACACACACACGCACACTCACACACGCCTACGTGCATACACACAGGTCTACGCATACACACAAGCCTACACACTTACACACACAACGATGCACACATAACCGCCCAGGAGGAGAGGCAGGCTTGGGGGGGGGGGGGGGGACAGGAGCTGTTTCTAGAAACAATAACTCCAATGAGTAGGGTCCTGTCTCAGTTCGTGATTGCGAAAACATAATTTGAATTCAAAATATCAGAATTCAAATTATTTTTTTTTTCTGACTAAGTTCACAAAACGGAATCTTCAGACGGTTGTTGCTAACTGCAAGTCTGAACTCGGCTATAGCCTTTTCACGAGGTTTATCTCCAACTTTTCTTTTACGAATGTCATTCCAACTTTTGGAGGAACAACTGTTCCGTTTTCCATTTCAGTCTGAAGTGGTTTTTTATCCAGAGTTTAGTGGAGTGAAAAGAGTTGTCAGTGTTTATTTCTTGTAGTATTTGTTTGCCTTTTTTTTGAGTAAAAAAGTATTTGGAAATTTAATACTTTTAAATGGGCATTTTGAAATTTTCCACAATTACTCTAAATGATTTTTGTACATATATTTAGTTTTTCTCCTCGACGCATGCATAACTGTTGTAGAATTTAATGTCTTTCTGCTTCTTGAATTAAGTTTTTTCCCTAGTAAGCATAAGCTATATTGGTACTGATTTTGTCGTACGGTATAAATGCATCAAAAATGTGCGGAGTCTGTTGGGGGAGTTGGAAACAAAGTTTCAGTCTTTTAACTTTAGACAAATTTTGTACACTATAACCAAGAAGACTTTACTCCTTCCCTAAGAGTAACTGGATATGAAAAATTCGACTTTATAAATACATTAATGAATCAAATCCAGATTCCAATTACATCTTTACATACATTTCCCTCCGCGAAATTTTATTTCTCCTCTAAAGTAGGGGACAAATGGAAAGAATAATTTCCTCCAATTAACTTAATGTAAGTAGATACTCGTAACATATACACTCAGTTTAGATGCTTTTTTTTTATTTCTCTATTTTTCAAAAAATATTATCAATTTCTCAGAGCAAAAATGCTCTTATGATTGAATAGTCTTTTCTTTGTGTCATGGGACTTTCTGAGATTTTATTAATTTCTTTACTTTATGGTATTAAAAAAAAAAAAAAAACTTTCCTTACTTTATGGTATTTTTAAAAAATCTTTTCTTATTTTACGGTATTTTCTAAAAATACCTTCAATTGTTCACAAGCCTGGAGCACATTTAAGCACGATTAAAAAATTCAGAACACGCATTATAGTTCAACGAAAAACTCTTTAATATAAAACATGTACAATATAGGGGAAAAGGGGGCTCATGTGAACACGGGGCACATGTGAACATGGTATTTTTTACTAAGATCACTTCAAGTAAAAAATCTGGAAAAATTCTCAAATAAGGACAGTACCAGTTGTACCTCTTGGACAAACATTTAGAGCAATGAACAATTTTATGTTTACGGGGGTGGCAACTTCTTTTTTTTAGCAGGTGTTGAAAAATTTTTAACATTGTCTTATTCACGTGAAAATATTTTCAAAACTAAGTGCTATGCTAAACCTGAGTATTACGAACCTTTGTATGAACATTCAAGTAACTTTATGGCAATGTTTAAATTTTTTTTATTAAATTAAAAATTCTTTATTTTTGCGAGTTAGCTCTAAAGTAGGCGAAGGGGCACTTGTGAACGCAACATCTAGGGACACAAGTGAACAGTTCCCATAGCCGCTCTCCGTTTTTTATTATTAGTGTAGAATATTGTAAGTGTTAAAAATGTGTAAATATTTATAGTTATTATTTACCTATAATCAGTTCTTAAATTTATTGTTAATTGTTATTAATATTATTAAATATTTATTTATTTATGTTTCTTATTTTTAGTTTTTAAATTTTTCTCTTACTAAATATTTGCTCAATAATTTAGTATTATATAATACTTACAGGAAATAAAAATACATAAAATAGTTTCGTTTAATTAAAAACTGAAGTGGAAAATTATTTTAAAATACGAACAATGTATGAAGTTTAAAAGCAAAATATATATAGAATAACTCTTACATAAAAAAATGTTGTAATATGTAATCATATAAGTTTTTTTTAGTCTATTTAGTAATCAGAACAGGCTGCGAGACTTTAGAATTTGACAGTAAGCAGTTATATATTCGGGAAAAAATATTTTCTTAGTAGAACAATAACTACAATAGGGAAGTATCAACCTATCAAATATTCCAATTTTAACTATTGCACAATGTTGACAGGCTTACAAAACACAAAAATTCACCATGGCCGGATTTTTAAAACCAACGATTGATTTTTTATGAATTTTTTAAAGAGCGATGCGCAAAAAAGAGGTGTGGCCTAAACGTCAGCAGCTGACGTCATTTCCCTGTTCCGATCAGAGCTCCATTTCCATGCCGTGTTGCGCCTACCAAGAGGTGAATAGCACTGTCTTTTTCAGCCTTTTTAAAGCATTTAACCAGCATTTTTTCCATCATGGGGCTAGGATTCACGAAAGGTCAATCCAATAACCTTCCTCAAGTAAAGTCATTCATGGTGTTTGACTTTTTTCGAAAGGACGAGAGATTTAATATCCTAGAAGTACAGAGAGTGAGACAACAAAGTTTCACCATTGTTATTCTTTCAAATTGTACGTACATATCCGTCTATGTTTGCAGTTCATATTATTCGCATTAGTTTCCCTTATCAAGATTGATCATTTCCATTTGTGTGTCGATGGTTTTTTTATCTGAATATATAAATTACAATGTAAGAGCGCTATTCCAGTTCTTACTAGGCGGCTTTTAATGAGGCGCGCATTTTGTAACAACCCTACTACTGCAAGTGATTCCAGTGCTAAGTTTTAGAGCAGTTTTTGCATGAAAATTTTTCGCTTTGTTGGCAATAAAAGTTGATCTGCTTTTTTTTTGTGGAAAATTGTTTTAAATCCACTAATACATGTTAATTATCCTTGAGTTTTTGTGCAACTTAGCAAAAAAAGGAAAAATATATTTTTTTGCTCTTTTGATAAAAATAATAAATTTGAAAATGGTGTTCATTTCATAAAATAAGTACCTTTTTGCAGGTGAGAAAGGTCTTGTATATATAGAAACGCTTCTGGTGATAAACTGAAAATGTATTTTTAAATTATCAATTTGTAATAGTTAAAATTTAAAGATAGTTTGTATGTTAAAAAGAAAGTATTAATAGTTTTTGCATTGTTATTAAAATGGAAATAGTAATGCATCTATTACTTTCTATTTAAGTTTATTGTGCAGGTTTTAAATTCCTTTGTTTACTTGCATTTTTTTTAAAAATATCTCATATGCTTATTAAACATTTACAGTCGGACCTCCATATATCGAAGTAGCAAATTGCCGGAAAAAATTCGATATATAGAAATTTCGATATATAGAAACAATCTTATTTTATCATAAAAATATCCTAAAACATTAAAATTAAAACTAATTTTCGTGCATGAAACCCAACTGCTAATTTAAACAAGCATCGGATTAAATGAAAGTTAATAATTAAAAATTTAACAGAAATTACATTTTTGCTCCTTCATACACCTTCATTCTTCGGAAATTCAACTTGAACCGCCACAATAGGGGATTTTCGTTTTAACAATGTAATCGAGAGAAAAGTAAAAAATCAATCTACTTAACTTGATTGATTTTTACTGAAGCTAAAAAGACTAGGAATGACAACTAACAGACAAAAGAGATAACTTGAAACTGATTTTAGTGTTACTGGTTGCAACTAAGATTTGAAATAAACTTGAGGGAATGTAAAAACTCCAGAACGGAACAACGACCCTATCTACACAACCCTGAACCCCATATTCCTTATGAGTTTCGTAGCAACCTTTAATGATTATAATTTTCTCCGCTAACCTTTATTTTTCATAAGACAAAGTCTAAAGTGGAAAAAAAACCTACGAATGTCTCGAAAAAAAATTTCGATATATAGAGACTTTTTCGATATATAGAAACAATTTTTCTATGTAATGAACATAGAAATTTGCTGGGATTTCGATATATAGAAAACTTCGATATGTGGAAGTTCGATATATGGAGGTCCGACTGTATTTATGAACAGTTGTGAACATATATTTCAAACTGTATTTCTCACTTGACATAGTTTTTAATTAAAATGAAGTGCAAATTTTCATTTTCAAATTTTAATTAATAAACACACTTGAAAACACTTCTTTCGAAGATCCTGCTGGGACGGAACAATAACAAATCGCTTGTGAGGAGTTTTTTTAGATGTAGATACGCATCCAGGAACGAAGCAATACTTGTAATTGATTCTACTAGCCATGACAAAGAAAATCAAATTAAAAACAATCGCAGAATGCATTAAACCCTACAGACAGCAAAGGATTTTCACTAGCCTTTTATGCGCGCTGCTGTTAGAAGGCTCTTGTTTTCCCGCGCCTTCCCCCAAAAATCGCCAAGCACTTCTTTGTCCTAGCCAACCCCGCCGCCTCGCAGCGCGGCAGTGACGTCAGTCAAAGGACTTACAAGCAAATGACGTCACTCGCGCGTGAACTTTAAAAAATTATTTAAAAAAAAAGTATTAGTCGTATCGTAAAAATTTTTTCGCAGATGATGTTCATGTATGTTACTCTATCAAATAAAAATAAAATTAGAAAATCGAATACTTCCCTATTGAAACTTTCGCAGTTTAGGTTACAAACCCGTCCACGTATTTTTAATTTTGGTACATGTTTCATACTGAAGAATTTTCCGTTACAATATGATGTTTCTGCATTTTTTAATCGTGTTCATATGTGCCCCAGGTCTGTTCACATCTGCCCCCTCTAGGGGCACATGTGAACAACTGCACACGTTTTTAAAAAAAATACTATAAGGTAAAAAAAATATTTTTTAAAAAAAAATCCCCCCCCCCCCCCCCACAAAAAAAACCCATGATACAAAGAAAAGTTTATTCAATCATAGGGATACTTTTGCTTTGAGAAAGTGATAATATTTTTTGAAAAATAAAAAAATGAAAAAAATTGTCCACAAATGCCCCCTTTTCCCCCTACATACACCTATTGCATTGAAGGGTTTGCAACCTATACTGTGTCAGTTGAAATTGTACAGCAACGGTGTCATTAAGTAAATATTTTTTCTCAAATATACAACTTTGCTAACAGACAATGTTTGATGTTTCAAACACCAAAATTTGTCTGTTAGCATGTCGACATGAAAAAACATTGTAAGACTACATAGCACTTATAGTTGGGGCAAACGTAACTTGGCAGCGTCGTAATTCTTTGATTAGTATCTGCGAAGCCTTCACAATACTACCGGTTTAGGTTTACCCCAACTATAAATATTTTACTAAGAATATTTTTAGTAGGGCAACATGGGCCAAAGTTAAATAGCGATGCAAAGTGTAATGGTGACATATTTACTCTGCTTTTAGCTCCATCTATCTGGTATGATTTTAACTATGTAGTACCATATGAAGCAGTAAGAAGCAATGGGATGTAATTGGCAAAATTAAAAATTTATAGATAACCAGTACACATGATAGGTGAACCTCTCCTCTGTCTTGGGGCAAGAGATGGTACTAGTAGCCCTGGTAGTTGCTGTTATACAGCATGATTTAGAAAAAAATTTAAATGAAAGGACCTAGGATGTTATCTTTAAATGCGTTTTACTCAAAACTTGAAAATGTCCACTTACATCCCTTTGCTTCTCACTGCCTTATATGTAATCCCATTCCAGTGAGGAAAAAAATACCGCCGAAGATTGAAGCATTTGGTAATAAAAGCAATTTTAAAAAATTGATACTCTTATTGTAATATTTTTTTTTTTTGTAAGTCAAAATTTATTTTTGTTGCTATAAAATGATAAAGTTCTTGTTGTTAAGATTTTAAATATTAATTTAGACCTCCTAATATTCAATCCAGTGTTAATTTAGTTAATATTAAGCTTATTTGTTTTTTACATAAATTGTACAATTAGTCAAATTCATACGGGATACGGGGCAAAGTGCAATAGTTTGTTTCATTTGTTCACTCAATCATTGAATATAAACCCCTTGCGTTTTCATTTATTAATTCCTTCATTTACATTCCTTAATTTAGTAATTCACTTATTTATTCACTAATTTACTTATTTTCTTATTCATTCATTCTTTTACTCGCTTATTTATTTTTCTTCATATATTAATTGATCTATTCATTTAATTATTCATTTATTGTTTCATTATCTTTTCACTTATTCATTCAACCTTTTATTTACTGATTCGTTTGAACAAAAATACGTTTTATAATCGAATATAAAATATTTCATTAGAAAAATATTTTATTTTTCACTTTGCCTCATAAAAAAACTGAAAATTTTCCACTTTTTTTTTTTTTTTTTGAAAACTCAAATTTACTGCCAAAAATTAAAAAGTACTGTTTCAACGCAAGTTGTATTATAAAATACAGTGTAATGTACTGTATTTATGTACTGTAATTTTTAAAACAAATTTCTGATTTGTTCATTTTGACAAAAACTCAGTGATCTTAACCATTTCACTTTGCTCCACATTGCCCTACATTGTTTTTAAGCTTCATACAGAGTTTTATAGGGGGAGGGTGGGCCACAATGAGATATGGTCCACAACGAGACATTGTAAATTCAAAGATAAATACAATTCTGACAGATACCACCACCTAGGAGGAGTAAACATAACCAAAATGCTTCCCAGAATTCCTAGTTCTATGCTGTTCTATGCTTTTATTTTGTATAAAAAAAGTAATTACTGTTTGGACACACTGAAAGTTATTTGGATAATTTCTTGCATCTATCATAATCTTAAAAAACTTCAACAATTAAGCTATGTGTTGTAGTCTATGTTGTTACTGACACTTTAACCTTTTATTATTCAGCTGTATTATTTTTAACTCATGGTTTATTTTAATGATATGAAGCAAAAATCTTTATTTTGTTGTTTGGGCCACAATGAGACGTCTCATTGTGACCCAAGCGGCAGTAAGCAAGTGTAAAATACTTATCTACTTCTTTTTTTAGTTCACAAGAAAGAAATTTAACAATAAAAAATAGGCTTGATTTAAAAATATTTATTTACTGATTATTACAAGTGAACTTTTTATTTTACTACACAGCTTTGTACAAAACAAAACTAGAAACTGGTTAGGTGTTAATAAGGTTGCCAAACATGGTACTTATTTCAAAGCTCTTTATAATTATGATTAATATTTGTATAAAATAATTATATAAGTTAATCATCAATTAATATTTGGCATTTATTATTTTATTCTTTTCTTTTTTTAAAAATCCTAATTATTCTTTTTTTTTTTTGCTTACTGTAATTAAAATTGTTTCGTATGGAAGAAAAAAACAGTTTTAAACATTTAAAATATGCTTTAAGCAAAAAACATGTTTTCTTTGCAAACCTGGGCCTGAGTCAGAGGAAAGGCTTTTATTACTCTGGTTCTAGTTCAAAAATGTGTTATGGGAAAAGTACGAGAGATTTAATAGAATTAGCATATGGGATGGCAATATTTTAGGTAAAAATACAGTGATTATTCAGCTGTCCCATTTCGCCCTACTTAATGTCTCATAGTGGCCCATAACTGGGACAACAATGAGACACTTTTCATCGATTTATAAAGCCTCATAACTTTTCTTTTCTAACATTAAATGTACTAAATTTGATGCAATATACTATAATTTGATACCTTTAATGTAATCAAATATATTTCTGTGCTTTAGAACTACTCACCAATATACGAAAAATTAAAAATATGCGTTTTTTTGCCTCATTGTGGCCCACCCTCCCCTAATGTATTTTTTAAGTTATTTTAAACGTCCGTTTTTATTAAGATGAAAATATTTTACCTTTTTAATTGTAAGTATTACATAACACTAAATAAATTACTAACTATTTAAGAAAAAAATTTAAAATTCAAAAATAATGAAAATAAATAAATAAATATTTAATAATAATTCACAATAAATTTACTAACTGATTGTAGAAAAGTAATAATTATATATATGTACACACGTTTTAACACTTCGAAAACTCTACACCAGCAATTCTCAACCGGTGGTCCGGCGGACTTTTACCATAATAATGGAAAACAAATATCCAATAAATTTTTACTTGAATTTTGTGATACATTTTTGTATTTTTCTATGATTTTTCAGGTATGTTTTATTTTTCTATATAGGTAACTATTACAATAGCTACATATCTTATTCTTAACATTGAAATATTTTTTGTAATATTTTTTTAACACCAAGTAAAGTTTTCGTCAAAAATTCATTTTATTATTATTATTATTATAATTATTATTATCATATTTTTTTTGGAAAGGGGGGAAAAAGCCTTAATCGTCGGGAAAATTATGTCATAAGTATTGAAAGGTTCTTGAGTAGATTTTGTGTGTGTGTTTTGTAACCCTATCTTCCCCGGACTGTCATATCTACCAGGTCAACACTGGTATTTTTGAATACAGAACATCCAGGAGAAGATATTCCGCCCTGTCTCGCTCCTCTAAACCTTAAAGGGTTGGAGATACAAATTGATAAAAACAGTCTACAGGGGGGTGACAATCATCAATTGTCACCCGCCGCAACCGGCATTGAGTCCCTGCAGATGGCTAACGTTAGTTGACGTGCGAAGCGAGCAGAGGGTGGAGCCTCCCTGGTAGCGCTATTAAAATATGAGTAGGGTGGTTAGATCAAGATTACCCCGAATTTAGTCAGGCCCGTGACCAAGATTTCAAAATTATCAAAAGAAAATAAATAAATAAATAAATAAAATAATAGTACACACATTAAAAAAAATGATGAATCATATTAAGTTTTTGCAGTTATATAAGAAGTGGAAAAAAGTACAAATAGCTTTATACCTCATTTTGAGGTTCATTCAACAAAATCCCACTCAATGAACTAAATAGGAATTTCTTCAAATAAAAATCATGCACCAAAGAAATATTATTCTATTTTATTTCCGCAACATTTTACTACAATAGTAGTGCAACGAGAAAAAAATTCATCTGAGAGCTATTTAAACAAAAAATACTACTATATCTCTAGATGATAAGCTTTTCCGGATTGATTCAACCGTTCTTTCACCATTAAATTTCTCGAGCATAATTTTAACCATCTGCGAAGGCGTAAGGTATACTGTAGAAACATACGCAGTAAATCAAATTTTAACTTAAATAAAAAGTAAAGTTAATTTACTTAATTATGTTTCCAATGTTAAGGGTTAAATCCCTAAACCCTTCCCATTGGGTACGAATTTGGAATGAATGTAATAGTTCTGTGTATCTACATTTCGGACTATAGTGAAAAACGTTTTCAAACCGAAGGCAGATTTTTCTGTGAAACTCTTTGAGATTCTTGACACTGCCCGTTTGGCGAGCTTTCTGGCGAGCTTTTGTGCTAATGGCAAGCTTGTGGGTGGAGTTGCCGTGATAGCGTGATTCTTGGCCATTGATCTAAAGTTGACAATATCACGTAACTATGAATAGATATGGCACCTCACATAGTTACTACATAGATCTCTGTTTCTTGCATTCTGTGAGTTAAGGAATTAATGCACAGGCTGCTTTCTATTCGTAGCAAACAGTGAATCGCGGCAACCTTATTTGAAGGCACGGAATCTCACTAGGATGTTTATTTGAAAGGACTTTTAAATGAATAGATCTTTAAAATCCTAATAACTTCATCGTGCCCCTTCTGCACTCGACGGCCTTCGAATCTTAAGTAAGGTACTGAACGGGCGAAGACAAAGAGAAAGAGTAGGAGATATATAGGAATATATTGCGTATATAGGCAAGATTTATAGCAAGATATAGGCAAATATTGCAAAAAATAGAAGTATTTAGTTCGGATAAAGCGAAACAGAATTTTAATGTTTCATTTTTAAGTCGTTCCTTTTCTTTTGGATGAATTAGGACAGAAAATTTCGTGCATTACGCTTAAGACTACAAGCTCTGAGCGTAAGTCGGTGTGGAAAATTTGACTTTATAACGATTGGTGAGCAAATGAAATAATGTTTTCTTTTACCCCAGACCCTGGAGGGTAAATGGAAATGCACAATTTATTTCCTTGCGAGACTGATGTAGTTGGGTAATTGCGCTATACACAATCGGTTCAGAAGAGTGTGAAGTTTTACACCAACGATACTCAATCTGTGGCCGGTACGTTGCATGCACCGGCTGAAACCTCCAAATGTAATCCGAAATCATTAAAAATGAAAATCACATACAAAATTCTACGTGCTGTATTTACGTAAAATGAACACAAAAGTTTTATTTATGTAAAAAGTTTAATCTTCTAAAAAAAATAAGGATTTTTCGTCAAGTTGACGAAAACATTAATTATTTCGATGAAAATTTTAATCGAGCATTTTTCGCGAGGTCAAATCCGACGAAAAAATTTTGAGATTAAAGGATTCGTTTCTAAGGACTATTATACGAATGGCAGATGAATAATGTTTGACGGGGGAGTTTCCTGCCACAAATAGAATTTAATCCTTATCTAGTTTAAATAATCTAATATGTCTAGATATTTCTAAGATGAATTCCCTTTTTAGAAAGACGCAGAGAGAGAGAGAGAGAGAATCTTTTCGTCTTCAACGAAAAAGTGATGTCTTTCAGAAATGAAGATACTTTCTGAAACAAGATAGAGTTTTAAAATAAGAAACAAAACAACAAAAGAGGTTTTGTCGGATGTCTATTCATCCCTAAGCTAATTTCTTTTGGATTGAAAAAGGCGTTCCTTATAGCGCCGAAACACGTGTCTGCAGTAATCTGCGATTTGTGCTATTTGACGTTGTTACTTCTTATTTTACTTTTATTTTTACTCTTCTTATTTTACGTTTAGTTTAAATCGCACAGTAGGAAATGATTTTTTTCCGAACTATATAACTCTGCTCACTGTCAAACATTTCATAGCATGTTCTGATCACTAGATCGACAAGAAAAATCTTATAAGACTAAACAATACAGAAAATTTTACCATGCAAAGTTTATACTTGTTATAGTGCGTTTAAGCATCCTACATAATATGATGATGCATTTTAAAATTATTTTAAACTTCAATTTTTAGTTAAAGGACAATATTTTGTCTGTTTTTAATAATTTAAAAATAAAAAAAATAAATAATAATAATGTGATAATAATTAATAATAAATTTACAAAGTGATTGAAGCAACGTAATAATTATAAGCCTTTTTTAAGCTTTATAATAACCCTACACTAACATTTATATTACGGAGAGGATAGGAGAACTGTTAATTTTCAAAAATAAAAAAATATTGATTTAATTGAAAAATTTAAACACTTTTTTTTTAAATTAAAGCCATTTATATTTTTTTAAATTTATAATAACACTACTTAATTATTTCGGATTAAAACTAAAGTGTAAAAAATGAAAGCACCGGAGGATCATTGATGACCCACCTTGCGTCCCTCTTTTATATAGCAGCTCTTCGCTTCTTTCCTGAATTCTCGAGGAGGTGACTGCATTCGAACTCCACCACAGCACCCACCGAAGAACCAAATTCGGGCACTTTTTTTTTTTTTTTTTTTCCGGAATGTAGAAATTTTTCACCTCATAATACTTAGCTTTATTTTCAAAGTTTGACATTAATTTTCGGGCGCCAATGTTGTGCGTATAAAGCCATTGGGACAAAAAGCATCTACAAAAGATGAAGATGCTTTTGTCACTAATCTCATTGTTCTTTCGACCTCTTGTGTAAATTCCAAAGCTCATTTCAATAACGCCTATCGTTTTATCCATTTTCTCAAGTTCCACATTAGGTATGTGTTGTCAGTGGGGGGGACCATAAGAACACAATTTTTCCAATTGATCAATTCTGTTTATAGTTTGCTTGAAAATTGAGAGGTGAAATCATGAACAGTTTCATTAGTACAAAATCTTCAGGATTCTTCTACGGCCTAATTTCTTCAGAGGACAGTGTGTCGTTGCTCCTGGTAATTAGCAAGTTTTTTGGATGACCATAACAACTATTTCTTTTGTATTACAGGATCAGTTAGAAATTTCAGATCATCGCTGAGATATTTTGAGCAGTGGGTAACTTCCCAAAGATGCTGTGCCTCGGCTGTGCATGAGGAGTCAGTTTAGTGAGAAACCAAACTTTTACACACACCTTTGCAATGAATTCGACAATGGTGTAGTCTCTATTTCATATGATGGTTCTTTTGTACCAATATATAAACAAAGTACTCTGCTTTTGTAAGTCACCTTGCATGAGATAGCTTACATTGTGGTTTGGTAGACAATGATTTCGCACTATTTCCAGAACATATCGCTTGAATCCAGAACATGCCGATTTCCATACGGTGCATATTTGCTTGGCTAAATGCCAAGAACAGTACGATTTGTGAGACTGGAGGTGGGTAATGGAAATACCTTCATTATATCACATAATAAAAGAAAAAACAAATCTGTTCTGCGCAATCGCACCACGTGTCATTGACAGTCAAAACTAAGCAGAAAGAGCTAAGAAAAAGAGCAAATTACGCAAATTTCAAAGGTCTGTCTGAAGCAGTAAATATAATATGATATAATAATTATATTTTTCACAAACGAAAGGTCTCAATAATCAACCATTATATTTACACCACAAGTCATTAAAAAATAAGGTCTGGTGGGGTAAAGTGGTCATAGCATGGGGTAAAGTGGGCATAGTTGAAAATAGATGCAAAATGATTATAAATATCCCAAATATTTGTATATTTCGGTTATTCTTATAGTTACAAGTATATGCACAAGCATATGTGTGTATACACGAATATATACGTGTCTTGTAAAAATTAGTAAACACATTCGTATATAAGTAGATACATGTATACATCAGATACATGCATGCACGTGCCTATTCAAGTATGTTTGTGTATACACGAGTATATAAGCATGCATTATATGTGAGTGATTACCTGTAGTAGTGTATACATGCCTACACGAGTATATACGTGTCACGTGTATAAACGTGCCACCTGTATAAACGTGTCACGTGTATATACGAGAATATACACGTATAAACGAGTATCATAGTATGCGTGTATGCACTTGTACTTCGAGTATATACGTGCATACCTGAGTACATACGTCTATAGCAGACGTATATATGCATATATAAGTGTACAAACATACATATACGGATCTACACGAGTTAATTCGTGGATATATCCAGTGCGTGTTTGTACGTGTCTATTCACGTATATATATTTGGAAGCACGAGTATATACGTATGTATACGTATAAACACGATTATATACCTCTATAGACGTATATACGTACATTTACGTGTATACACCAGTATCTGTATGTATACACGAGTATATACGCGTATATACATTTATGCCTACAGAGTGAATCCAAGCTCTTAGGCAGAAATCTAAGGGGTGTAACAGTGAAAGATAAGAAGAAAATAATCATAATCAACCTAATGTTCGTTGACGCGCTACATGCACACAAAGTCAGAACCTGATGGATGCAAAACAGGTCACAAATTTGTTGCACCAAGATGATTTTACCCAACATTTTAGTTTTTAAGCGATATTTAGAGCAGTTGTTAAAAGTTACGGCCAGTAGTAGCTCTAATACACGCATCGCATTAAAGGAATGAAAGTTTCTCAAAATTCTCGTTATTGCAACAGAGTGCTTTGTGATTGCGAAGCATATGTATTACAGCTGCAGGCCGCAGATTTCATCAATTCCTTTAAAACTTTCTTGAGACCTAAAATGTTGTGTAAAATTGTCTTTGTGTAATAAATGTGTGATCTGTTTTACATCCATTAGTTTCTCGCTTTGCGTGCATGTAGCTCCTCAGCATTGTGCTTTTGACCATATGTTTCTTATGATTCTTACTGCTTATCCTCCACTCTAACACCTTTTAGCAATTTGCCCAAGAGTTTAAACTCACCCTGTATACTTGTATATCAAATGCTTGCATGTAAGTGTCTACTGGAGCACGTACGCGTATATACGTGTCTACCTGAGTATATAAGTGTTCATATGGGTTATTCCATACGAAATAAGCAAAATTCACAAAAAAGTGGTGGCCACATGATAACAGATTATGAAATTTGGTACACAGGTTCCTTTTATGCCTATATAAAAATATCTAAAACATTTTGGCTTGATATTTTTTATTTTAATAGCTACATTCGATTGAAAATTGGTGAAATGAGACAGTATTCTCATAAATGCTAAATGTTGCCTTTTTGAAGTCTTGTATTTTATAAACTATTTAATGAAAACATAAAAGTTATATACTGTTGTAATCTATGGAGTCGGGCAATTCATCTGATATGAATAAAATTTTCAAAATTACTATAGTTAACTTTTAACTGAGTTTTAAAAACTGAAAATATTTCAGTTTTCTCATAATTAAGCATTTTATTTTTTAATCTCATTCTTTAAGAAATGTATTAGCTTTGCTGAAATTAACATCTTATACCATGTCTAGTATCATAAAAGAAATACCTTACTTTTGAAGTTGTATTTTAACTCCTTTGTCTTCAAAATCAGTTTTAAACTTAGTGACATTTTGTAAAATGATGATTTTCCCCTTCACATAGACACAAAAATGTAAATGAGGGAAAACTCACACAACTTTAAAATTATGCAAGAATATAGAGCAGTTTTTCTACTGTTTGCTTGAAGAAACTCAAAATTTGTTTTCGATTTCTAAGCTTAAAATAAAATTCAGAACAATAGCATTTTCTTTGTGTTTTATGTGAAATTACAAGAATTCAAGGAACTAAATAAACGACTAAATGATGCAAAAGCAAGTATGTCTAACATTTTTTTCAATTTTTAAAAAATGTACTGATATAATGTGAGTTTTATTTAAAAAAATGCGGATAAAATTTATATCTCTCACACAAGTAATAATAATAATAATAATAATAATAATAATAACTTCAACAAATGCATCAAAAGAAATGTTGCTTTTTTTTCTTTCTTTGCTCTACACAAAAAAATCTTCCAATCTGGCTAAAATTGAAAGTGGCTCATTTTTTGTAGGAAAAAATTACCTAGCCACAAATAGTTGCTATGTATATATAACAAACAAATGAAATTATTGATGTTGGATTTAGGCCTGATCTTTAAACTCTTTCTTTTCAAACATATGCTCCTTTCACTGATGATTGAGATTGAGACAAATGTGGGGCAAGGAATTTAGGAGTTCAATTGTTAATTGAGATGAAACGATGATAGTTTCTGATCTCCAAGACAGCTATATGGGTACTTTAAAAGTTTTTATTGAGCATAACTTTCAAGATTGATATGTTTTACTCGTGAAACAAACAAACAAAAAAAAAAGTTATTTGTGATTGTAGCAGGCAGAAGGAGATAATATCTTGCAGTTATAAGTGGATTATTGTATGTCGTATGCATATTGCATACTTGTTCAGACGGATAATAGTTTGATAGTTTCATAAATATGCCATAATATACATTTTTACCATTGATAGTAGAAAGAAAAGTCATCTGATTTCCATTGAGAATTAGATTCATTGTGTGACAAATGTTGTTTAACTGGCAATTTTTATTCTGTAAAGAAAAGATATAACTAAAATAGACGAGTTTCACTACTAAAGGAATCTTTTTGTTTCAAATAACGTTGCAGCAGGACGGTTGAAACAAATGCGTGTATTTCATAAAATATACTTATTCATAGATAAAACAAATTTCCTCAAACTCATAGTCCAATCTCAAATGCTATTGAGAATTAGACGAGATGGTCCTCTCTCTTAAGGGGTTACAATACCTCAAAAATGATGAAACGATCAAAAACAATTTTATTGCTTATTTCAAAACAAAAAACTATTCTAAACACAGGGGAAAAGTTTCAATGCTTTAGTTCAAATATTTAAAAAGTTATGAGTGGTTTTAGGCCATGCTCCCTATGTGTTCTTATGCAAAAGAAAAACTTCAAATTGCTTTTTCTCGATGATGGTTTTTTTGTGTTTTCATGTCATTAGAATCCCAAAGGGTTTTTTTCTATTAAAGATACAGCTTTAAAATAATACTTTTTGCAATTGGGATAACATATTTGATAAAACTGTGCATTGGATAAGCATTTTATAAATTACTCTAATGTTTAGAGGATCGTTAAACTTTTAAAAACCAATTTTTTTTTTTTTTTTTTTAACTTTTTACATAATTAATCACAGAAAATTTTCGAATGAACTCATAAGCAAATGACTGCACAGATTTTTAGAGATGATTATAATACTCGTTTTGCAAAAAACGTTTTTTAAATGAGTGCAAAAATAAAAAAGCCTTAGGGATTTTAAAAAGTTGAAATTTTCCTCAATTTTTTGAATTTTCAAAAAAAGTTGGCAATATCTTTAAATTTTGAAAATAAATTATTGATTACGAAATAAGTATGCATGTTATGGTTTCAAAGAAATATAAAATTTACTTAAATTTTAATAAAATAATTGAAAGGTACTGTGACCCTTAATCTTTAAACTAAGTATGTTCTGACATGATAGGTTTTCTAGATACTTTCGAGTTATTTTTCCTACACCAGGAGAGGAAAATACAACTTTCAGTGGCATAATTATATTTAATTATGCATACTGTACTATTGTATACTTCACAATAATTAAGAAAACATTTCAGCAAGTACTTTATAAACATACTTTTGAGAAAATGAAACATGAAAGAAATGGTTAAGTCTTGATAAACTTACAATAAATAGCCGTAACTAATGGAATTTTACCTTAGTTCAAGTTACTCTAGTAACAAAAATACGCTGATTCCATTGATTAAAACTTAGTATTATCTGAAAGACACTTCAATATGTTACGTAAAAAAATTTGAGTAAATTTAAAGCATTCCCTCATCTTCGAACAAACATCTAAAATTGAGGAAAAAACGAAAATTTCGGAAATTTTGATTTTTTTAAAGTACGATTTCATCATCAAGGATTTCAAAAACAATTTCTGAATTAGAGCAGATAATTAGTTATTGATAGTTTTTCAATCTGAATCCATTTTGCTGTTATTTTTTCATTGGCAAGTTTTTAATCTTTGTTAATATCTTAGATTAAAAAAAGCTCCGAATAAAATTTATTTTCCTCTTTCCTAATAGAGATGTGTTTATATAATGTGGAAATATTTACTTTTTAAGTGTACGCTTATAACGTACGGTGTTATAGAGTCACAAATTGGCTGCCATGATCTCTGAAAATTTAGGCTTAGCGTAAGCATCAACTTCTAATTTCAATAACAAAGCAACAAACAGTTTTTAAGCTTCCATACTTTGCATTCCCTAATAGATATGCATGATTTACCTAAATAAAAATTTTCATTGAAATCTCTGTGACATGTCAGCCACAGTTGATTTGCTCATTTCACGTGGAATGACCCATTTTGTATACGAGTATAAGCGAGTATATATGTGTATAGTTGAAAGTATATCTGTATAGATTAAAAACACTTGCCCATACTCATATACGTATTTATTGGTGCATTTATGTGAATACGTCTATATACGTGCCTACACGAGTATACGCGTATACATACATATATCCTCGTATATTTAACCCCCTTTACTGTAAAAACAATACATATTAAGTGAAATTAATATTTAATTTACATCTGACTTATACTTAACGATTAATTGACATTAGAAGAACAATATTTGTTAAGCCTAATATTATGACCACTTAACCCCAAATTTACTTAAATTGTTCTAAAAAATTATCTAAAATAGATTCAGCTAACTGCTAATGAGTAAGAGTTCTTGAGACATGTAGGAAGCTTCCTGTGCAGTCAATCTGCTCCTAATTCTAACAAAAAAAATTTCCCAAGGAAGTTAAAAGAGGCGTTTAGATTTTAAAAGTTTTCATATTCACACAGAATATTTTTTTATACTAAATAAAATTTTGTCAGTTGTTAAATTTTGTATTCAAAATGTAGTTTCTAACTGCTCTACTCTAAAATAAAACTTTCGCATTCATTCGAACCTTTATTTCCAAGATATTGCCATTTATTTGACGTACACTGCTCAAAACAATTAAAGGATATTGAGGTTTTGGGTTGATAATGGTTTTGGGCTATTAATGAGGGGCTAGGGTATTCTGCTCCCCTCCTCCTGAAGCGCTCTTTCCGGTTCTTGGAGTGTTGGAGAGGTGGTAGGCGTCCAAAAACTCGTTGCCTAGAATGTCCCAAACATGCTCTATTGGGTTCATATCTGGAGCACACGCTGGCCATTTCATTCGTATGATTCCTTCCACCAAAAGAAAATCATTCATCAAGTAAGAACGATGTGGTCTGCAATTTTTCGTCCATGAACATGAAGTCACCTCCAATTGCTGCAGGGTAAGGGACTACAATAGGTGTGAGGATCTCATCCCAACTTTGACGACCGGTCAGAGTTCCATTCGGAATGACATGCAGATCGGTGCGCCCATCAATGGAGATGCCAGCATGCACTATCACACCACCACCACCAAATCTGACACTTTCGGACCCGAAAGCTGGATTGTTTCTAGTGCCAAGCTCCCTCCAGATGAAAATACGCCATTATATGGATAAAGACATGAACGGGACTTGTCAGAGAAAAAAATATTGCTCCATTCATTTCTTCTCCAATTCACATGCTCTGTTACCCACTCCCTGTATCGCGACGGTGTCTCACAGCTAATGTGACACAGACCATTGGTCGACGAACATACAGACTTACAGCGTGAAGGCGATTTTCAACAGTTTGTGTCAAAATTGTGGTGCCAGTACCCGAGTGAAGGTGTCGTTGTAGTGGGACAACATTCATACTTCGGTGCCTTGGAGCCGTTAAAGGTAAATAACGGTCTTCGTTGAGCGTTGTTGACCGTCTACGACCTTGCCCTAATCTTCGGCCAGCATTTCCAGTCTCTAAAAACCGTTTCCACCTCGTAGAAATCACACTTTGCAAAACTCCAATAGCTTCTTTTGCCTTCACTTGTGTTAGGCTTCCCTCTAGCCTGACAACCACTTTAGTAGCTTCTGATTTCGTTAAATGAGCTCGTTGAGGCATCGCATTCATCGAAACGAAGCGCTTACTGAATGTCGATCATTATTTTCTGCTTTGTCTTGCAATAAGTTGAGAGCGAAATCTCATTCGCCGCCTCTAAAACGTCGTTTTCGACATCAAACTCAAAATTTGCATACTGCGATGTTTGAAATTAAGAAGAATTTGCATTTTTAACTCCCTTCTTCGATTCTATGCAAAAAAATATTTGCTAATACCTTTTTTTGTACAAAAACTTACAATATCCTTTAATTGTTTTGAGCAGTGTATAACCACTTTACCCCACCGACCACTTTACTCCACCGACCCTAATACGTAAGAAATGTTTTTAAAAAAGTCGGTCTTTCTACATAAATGGCGAAAGTTAAGGGACCTGGCAGGGGGTCTAACATATTTTAATTGCCAAAAAAAAAAAAAAAAACACGATCATTAGATGCCAATACACAACTTTTTCTACCACAGACGATTAAAAAAAATTATAAACAAGAAATTTTAAAAAAATCCACTAAAATGTCTATTTTTACATAATTGGTGATATTTCAAGAAGCTGGCGGGGAAGCTAAATTTGTTCTGATCTTCAAAAAAATTTTACACGAACATTTCATGAAAATGCACAACTTTTCCCACAACAGGCGATTTCAGAAAAATAAAAGGTTGAAATTGACCCACCCATATATATATATATATATATATATATATATATATATATATATATATATATATATATATATATATATATATATATATATATATATATATGTGTGTGTGTGTGTGTGTGTGTGTGTATATGCTGCTTTTACCTGCGACTTCACTCGCGTTGATGTAGATTTCGTCAATCGATTCAGGTAATGGTCAAACATTTTCCTTGAAATCCCGATTCTCGTCAAAAGGTGCGCAGCACTACACCAGCTCTAAAATTGTACAGCCAATAGTCCGAAAATAACGTATCCAGTCACTACGAATCCTAATTCTAATATGATTAATAAACTGTCCCTTTAGAATGTGTTAATGTAGTCGCCTGGCGAGACTGAATATAAAAAAATGGATTCGGCGGATTAATTTATGTTTTAGCAGTAGTTTTAATGTTATTTGAACGTGTTGCTTTATTTATTTAGAGGATTAATTGCAACTTTAGTACCTTATAGTGTGTTATGAATTTCTTTCTATCAAAATTGATTTGGCGGAATTTTTACCTTTTACAGAAACTTTTGTAATGGCTGTAGCTCCAAGATTTTTTAACACTCGTCGCGAGCACGTCCTCGTAACTCCGACGATCAAATTAATAAAAAATGTCCTTTTATTCCATACACATTTCTATTTTCGTAATTAAATATCATTTAAAGCTGCGTTAAAATGTAAAATAATCCTCCAAATTCATTGATTATCGCCAAAGGATCACATTACCATACATTCGCCAGAGACTTGCCAAATTTATATGAAACTGCACAAAATATTTGCTTATTCAAATTCATTAGATATGATCTCTGATTCTGAATAGGAGATAATATCGAGAAGATGTTTTGCATGAATTTGGCCGGGAAATAAATCTCTTCTCTACGGTAGCTCGGGGGTTGGAGGAGGGGGGTGGTGACTAGATTTAAAGTCTTTCTTTATTTAGTGATCAAGTTATTTTGCATTTTTGCGAAAATTTTAATCTTGTCCTCCACTGTAAAAAAAATTAAATTCGAGGCGTTCCTGGAAAATAATGAGTAGCTAATGTGCCTAAATGCTGCCAGTAATCTATCTGGTGAACAATAGGAATGTTCACCTCAAAAAGTCAGTCATTTCCATGACGAATTCAGAAAACTTCCCAATAAAAGCCAGTCACGCTTTTGGAATAACTCAGGAACCATCTGAGAATACTTTCATTTGTTTATAGCAATATCTTGTCACCGTCCAGCTTTATTAAGATAGCAAGTGTTGCTAAAGCTGACGCAGAATAATAATAAAATGCAAATAATAATAAAATAAGTTTGACATCCCTGCTTGAAAGGAGTTATGACTTTTATAGCTATATAATATAACATAAATATTTCCATTTCCTATTTATTCTATTTACATTTTATTGAGCAATCACGATTGCTTTTTGCTTTCATTTGACCGTCCTTGATGTTGTGGCTCCTTTTTCAGCTTGGACCAGGCACACCAGCACCACCGCCCACCATCCTCTGCAGGTGCGGCTCCGAGCACTGCCTCCTGGAATCCGTTTCTCCTGGTCGATGGCGTCCATGTCCTACACACACGCGCTCTCATACACACACACAAGCCTTTACACGCATACACACACGCCTACGTGCATACACACAGGTCTACGCACACACACAAGCCTACACATGCACGCACGCGCGCCTACACATACACACACGCCTGCTCACACACACACAACTATACACACGTAACCGCCTAGGAGGAGGGGCAGGCTTGGGGAGGGGACAGGAGCCGTTTCTAGAAACAATAACTCCAATGAGCCGTCGCTCGTGATTGCGAAAAACACAATTTGAATTCAAAATTTCAGAATTCAAATTAAATTTCTTTCATTCTTTTGCTTTGTTTTATTGCAATATGCTAATTGTTATAATATTTTTCAACATTTCACAATTTCACAATGCCTAGAAAACAGGAAGTCAGATAAGCTATTTTGGAGATTTTCTGAAACAGAGAGGAAAGAAGTTGTTGTACTAGCAATAGACATAGGCCACAGTGAAAGCATTCCATCCTTCCCTAATGCTACATTACAAGATGACACTTTAATTTAAGATACAGAATCACCGAAATCATTCTATCTCAGTCCCAAACAAATACGTGGTAGATGTGATTGTGTATCAAGTCAAGACGACATGAAATTAATTTCGCCAAAGGCAGTAACTCATACCCGAAACCAAACGACAACAATCATTCATATTTTCCGAAATAAATTCTTTTAAAGTTCTAAGTTCTTCTCTAAGTTCACTAATTCTTTCTAAGTTAACTAATTAAAAAAATATGTGTTTGTTCCCATTTACCATGGGAACAGTGAGACAAAATTCCATTCCATTTTTATTTTTTCCTCGCTTGTGTAGTTTTCTCTTAATCCGTTTTTAAACTACCTATTACTGTGACAAATATTGTACGACTTGAAAGAATTTAATTTCACTGTTTTTTAATAATAAGAAATGCAATTGAACTTTCGTGTGTGACTGTAACCACTATTCCCTTATATCAGTGGCGTACCTAACATAGGTGACAGCCGGGGCGGTAATTTGAGGTGTCACTCCCCCCCCCCTCCCATAAACGTTAAAAACATATTTTTTAAATATATGTTAACATTAATGGATGAAATTCATACAATTTTCAGAAACAACTGCATTATGTTACAACGAAGTTTTAAGTTAGCTAATGTACACGAGACCACAAGTTAAAATTATGAATGCTTTTTATATAACTTACCCTAAACGCATATGTGCAAGGCAGACACGAGGTCGATAAAGTAAAGGGATACATTAAGTTAATGGGCCTCTTAATTGTTTCAAACGTATCTCAAATACAGGATAGATAATGGGATTCAGTATTTTGGTTTAAGAGGAAGCCAGTACTAAGGTATAGGTATTGACAATATGAATCTAATCCTGAGTATAACTCCGTGGTGGGGAGAGGGTTAGAGGGGGGGGGGGGGTACTAGGGGTTTATAGACTAAATTTCCATTTTTGCGGTCCTAAAAATGCATTTTAGATGAGCATTGAGAATGTTAGGGGAGAAGAGATTCGGAAGAGTGGAGAGGGAGGTTCTTGGGAAGTCCCTCGGAAATTTTTCGGAATTGTAGCTCCTAAAACGTAGTTGTAGACAAACTTTGGTCATGTTACGGGGAGGGCAGGTTGAAGGGCCTACTGCCGGAAATTTTTCTACTTTATAGCCTTGAAAAGGCATTTTAGACTATCTTTGGTCTAGAGAATGTTAGGATTAAAGTAGTTCACGTGGGGGCCCAACCCCGGGGATTTTCGAAATTGGGCTCTTAAAAACACGTTTCTAGGCCATCTTTAGAAACGTTTAGAGAACCGTTAATTTTTCGAAATAGCAGCTCTAAACACGCAATTAAAACAACTCTTTAGAAAGCCTTTACAAGTAAATGATTAAAAAAATAATGACTAATCTGTGAATGTCTATTTACAGTTTTAGAGCCGTTGCTCAATAATTTAGTTACTTAGTACAACTACAGAAATTTAAGCCACACAACTTCATTAATTTCTCACAAATAGCATCGCCATCTTCATAAATGTCAGGGGTCCCTACTTGGGGGGGGGGGAGGTCATGGCGCATACTGCGCCATTGAATTTTTTTACGGGAGGGAGGTGTTTTGCGGGGTATTTTTTTCTCGTTTTTAATGGGGGGGGGCACTTGCTCTTCGTGATATTTGGAGGGAGAGTGCGTCCTTACTTTTAGGGGCGGTATGCGCCCCTGTAATTGTTATTGACTTTTTTAACAGCATCAACCTTTTACGCGTATAATTTTAACAATGTATTCTCAAACAAGATTTTCAGCCAAAGAACATATTTGATCATAAACTTGATTTTAAAATAATTAATTAAAATATCGAATTTAAATGGAAGCATTGTAAAATTTAAAAAAATTATATGTGAAACGGTTAAACAATACATTACAGTGAAAGGAAAGCATGAGAAAACAAATTTAAAAAATTATTATCAGTGTTGTTGTTTTTCTGTTTACCAACACACACAAAACATATTAGAATAGATTTTATAGATAATATTAGAACGCAATTTTGCCTGTGGTGGGCTGTCGACATTTGCTGATGCGGCGACCTAAAGAACAGTGCGCAGTGAATCGGTCTCTAACATCTTGATGAAAAAGTTCTTTTCAGTATCCAACAACAATATTTTTAATTAGACTTGGATGATCCGTACCCTGCTCGCTTCGCGCGCCAACCCCTGTCCAACACCAGTGGTGGCTCAATGCCGCCTGCTGTGGGTGACACTTTTTAATGCTTTTACTCCTGAATGTCCTGACGACATCCTGGGGTTAAATCAATTTGGGTCCTGAGGATGTACTCAGGACATCCTCACAGCTGGATATCTGACCCCTTATCTCCGGTTCCTTAAGGTTTGAATGTCCTGTATACAACGGTACTAGTATTGACCTGGTAGATATTGCCAGTCCTTAGAAGATAGGGTTACAGACACGCACACACGCACTCAGACGAATGCGCTCAGGTTTTAACAGCATAGATATATAAATTTGATCTTTTTTTTTTTTCAAATTTTTCATTTAGTGGTTCAAAAATAAGTAACGTAACATCAAGTTCAAATTGACATTGTTGCATTTATAACACGTAAGCAACAATTTTTTACTGCACTTGTTATCGCCGCGAGTTATCAGAGTCACCTCTCTCTTTTACGCGCTCTTTCAATCCCGTTATTAATTTATACATGGGAAACCCCCTCCCCCCCCCCCGTCCTGGTCAGGGATACGGAAAAACACTGATAACCCTTATTCAATTACATACTACAATAAAAAAAAAAACTCTCTCATTATTCAAGTTACGAAAATTTTCGCAGTTCATTTCTCAAGTTAGGTGATGTTAATCGCAAGAATTTCACTCGTTTTGTTCTACTTCTATATAAATGTATTCCCTTTGCCATCCCCTATTATTCAGATTATAGGAAAACATTTCTCAACCGTCTAAAATGATTGAACACTTGGGAATGGGAATGTACGCTCATATACAGCAGCAAATATGAGGGGTTGATGCGTTACACTGCCATGAGAATCTAAATGGCGGTTTCTCTAAGTTTTTCGTTTTTCATATTTTGCCTGTTTGTCATCTATTATACTTCAACTTTACTGTAAAAACGTAATTATTTGATTTCTGCTGAAAATCTACCTTTTCTATTTCTTTTCTTACCAGTAGCCCAACTTCAAACAACAAAATTTTAATGATGTTTGTGGGAAATCCAAAGCGCGTTTCTTCTCATACCTCTGAAACTCATTTCTTGTGAGTCCTGTCATTGACCTATCCTAGTCATTTAGTACAATGCCACGTTGATTGTTAACGAAAAATACCATGTATAGAATTGGAATGTTTCCTTGTTTATTTCATATTTGCGGTTATAAATAATAAAAAGAACGAAACCGTTTATTTCGTTAAAAATAAACAATATCCAAGAATTCCAAGAAGATCGTTGAACCGCGAAATTAGTTTTAGAAAAGCATTTAAATATCCTAACTTCGACAATTTTTTTTGAAATGTAAAATTTTTGAGTTTAATGAGGATACATTTCAGAAACAATAAGGGTCTTTGACACACGGATCTTTTCTTGTGACTGCGAAGCTATGAAGATGCATTAGTGATTGTGTTTGGTGACGCACAATTTGGCTCTGCAATAAGTTTGTTCTTCTTATGTTTACCAAGCATTATTTCAGAATATAAAACCTGATATAAATGCTACAGTATAAAAGAATTTTCGGACAGCTTTTAATAATTTTTGCAATTCTAGAAAATAACCCGTCATGGTATAACGGGGGCAAAATGCCTCTTTATCGGAGAGATAGGCCTTCAAATTTGACGTGTTCCTATGAATATCTGTACCTTAAAGCGAACTAGCAAAAATCACATTTTCACTAATTTTCAAGAAGCTTAAACTCGTTTGTTTAGTGAATAAAAAGGTTGGGACTCGCGATCTTATAAAACTGGCCAGTAAATATGGATGTTGGTTTTCAGGGATACTACCGTTTCAAAATGAAACAACCCAATTTTATGTTAAGAGTTTCATTGTTGGTGACGACAGAGCGTTACTCGATCAGTGATATAGGCAACTGATTGTAAACAGATTTGAGTAAAAAGAAACTAATAAGGTTTTTTTAAAGAAACAAACAAGATTTGTTTGAAAGGAAGCAGTAAAATAAAGGAATACTGGCGGCCACTTGCGCAATCAGAGTTGTCAATTTTATGTTAAGAGTTTCATTATTGGCGACGTCAGAGCGTTACTCGATCAGTGATATAGGCAGTTATAAGTATGAGGATACTGATTGTAAACAGATTTGATTAAAAAGAAACTAATAAGGTTTTTTAAAGAAACAAACAAGATTTGTTTGAAAGGAAGCAGTAAAATAAAGGAATACTGCATCCACTTGCGCAGTCAGAGTAGTCAATTTTATGTTAAGAGTTCCATTGTTGGTGACGTCAGAGCGTTACTCGATCAGTGATATAGGCAGTTATACGTATGAGGATACTAATTGTAAACAGATTTGATTAAAAAGAAACTAACAAGGTTTTTTAAAGAAACAAACAAGATTTGATTGAATGGAAGCAGTAAAATAAAGGAATACTGCGGCCACTTGCGCAGTCAGCGTTAGGGTGAGAGGAGGGGTGGGGGATATATTACTCCTGAAGTGCATTAATGCCTTACTGGGATCGGCAGTTTGATGTAAAAGTAAAGTTTGTGAGGGGATGAACTCCGCTTCCCCTCACGTAAGGCTGTAAGCATTAATAAATGTTTGAGCACGGGCCTGCAATTCATGTGTTACGCAATGAGCACATGTTTCTCGAAACAACACAAACTTGGATTCACACTACCCTATAACAGAATCAAGCAGCAGATTTAAAAGAAAAAAAAATCAGAACTGCATCGCGCTTTGCGATTTTACCTCTTTTTTATGTACATTATGACTGGACTACCCCTCATGCTATTTTTCCAAAGGTATCGTTACATTTGTTCTTTCACACTTCTTATTCCACGTATGTTTAAAAAATTAAATCTCTTGCTGCTGCGTTCAACGTTTGCAAAATTTCTCAGCTAACGTTGCGATTAAACCTGTAAAGAGCACGAAATGATTTTGCGCTTACAAAAACAAAGCTTTAAATTACATTTGATTTATTTGTTTTCAAAAGGCTAAGGCGTTGTGTCAAAATTTTCAAAAACTGACTTTTCGATGCAAAATATAACCGCACTCATGTCTAACAATGTTTTTTCAATTAGTATAAGTTCCAAATAAAGTTTAATCGTATTGAAAATAAAAGGTGAAATTTCTGAATTTTTCCGAAAAAAATAAAGTCAAGAGTAAATGTTTGTGCCAAGAGGGATTGATGCTTTGAAATTACTTGAAACTTTGGGAATTAGTAAATGGCACGAATGATTTTATTTTTTGTACAATCTTGCAACGATACACTTAACGCTATCATAAGCAAAAATAATGATAGCAATATAGAAATATAATTTTTAAATGAAGGCTAGTGGTAACTAACTGCCTTTCAAAGTAGTCTATCTAAAACTTTTGCTGTATTTATGTAAACGAAAAAATATTTGGATTACTTGAAAATTGAAGTAAATTTGAAAGCGCAATTTGTCTCTGCCAAAAGGGTCATAGTTTTGTTCCAATTAAGTTTTTCCTTTTTTATCTCTGAATAACTGCACGGTTAGGATTTTTTTCATTACCTAATTTAGTGTTATCGTCCATAGATGACGGGGAAAATGATCTTTTTCTTAATTTCAGTAATAAATCTTACATAACAAAATCGCCTTTTTTCAAGAGTGAAAAAATTGACTTAATGTTAAACAAGCTCTTCATTGCAAGTCTTAAGTTTGTGTTCAGCATTAAATTTCATTGAATCAATTTTCAGTGCTGAAAAACCTAGTACGTAAAGTTTTTATCCCATTCTAATTAATGGATTGTTCTTTTTAAAAATTTGAATTGAAATTGTAATATTAACTAAATAGTCCGACTAGATCTTCATTTCACGTACAATAGAAATACAAGAATAAAATATACAATAAGACTACACAAGAAATTATATTATCATTAAATAATCCAACTGAATCCTTATCGCACATGCACTTTAAAAATCCGAACATTTTCAATAAGTAAATGACCTGCCTGGTAATGTACATGCTTTTAATGAGGTATTTTGTACCCGGGGGTGGGGGAGGTTGCATAAGGTCATATATGACCCCCAAGATTTTATCCTACTACTAGAGACGGTGAAACTGAGGTTTTAAAATTGGTTTAACTGTTCAAATACAAGATGAGAGGTGGGATTGGATCCCCCCCCCCCCGTTTAGTTTTCAAAATGAGATCTCTATGGAAAAGCGCTTCAGATAGTTTTGAATGAGAAATACTTCGTAGAAAGTGGCATATTTTTTTAATATTAGGTTTTTTCTGCTGCAGGGGTAAAGTGTGTGAGCGGCATTATCCAGTATCTCACACATATTTTGTGGCATGTTTGAATCTCGCAGTAATTTGATTTCGCGCCACTGATTGCAGATGTTTTAAGTTCGAAAAAAAAAAAAAAATGTGTGCTTTAACCTTTTCCTCCTTTTCCGTATTTTGACATAAAGCTTAATGCAATAAAAGTTTGGGTGCTGTTGCTGTACATCGTAAAGAAAGGTTAATGATACAAAACGAAGAATAACCTCGTATCTGTACCACGTAAATGAAAATCATTTGGAAATACAGAAAGAGATATGTTTTTATGATTTTCAGATTATACTTTGAGTATTTTGATTGTGGGATTGTTATGTTCACACAGCAGATTGGATTTATTTCTAACGAAACTTTACAAGAGTGCAATGTGGACAGTTTTCAGAATATTTTTATCTTAAATTTTAGCCAACTTACCTTTTATTATACACGTACTGCTGAAAGATAGTTTCCGGCAATGAAATGCAAAAAAAATATTAAAGAAACAGTATATGTACTGTTTCTTAAATAGTTTGTTGTAAAACAATGTGAAAATATTTATCTTCGTGGCGAAAGAAATCTTTAAGCGAATAAATGCAAAACCTGGTATGTACATAATGTTTCATTTGAACACAATCACTGCTTTAATCCTTTCTTATTGGGACTATATTTTCAATTATCGACTGATTTTTATCAATTTTTCGATGCAAATTTCACCAATTTTGGTTAGTGCAAATTTTGTACTTAGGTAACTTTACTATTTCTAAATTATTCATTCTTGCAATTTTTGCAATTTAGTTTTTGAAAATCTTAGTCAGTTCAAAAAAAAAGCTATTAAAGAAAGAAGTGAGTAATATTTCAAAAAATGTCTTCTTTTATCATAAGCCCCAAAATTAATTTCTAGGTATGACACTGATTTATACACTTGCTGTGAAAAATATAATTAAGAAGGCCTTTTGATTTAATTATTTTGTTCATTTGTTTATACATTTTAAGAGAAAAATGAACTGTAGCAATTTCTTTTTTAGCATTTCCGCAATCGGAAAGGTGATAAGAAAGGAAGTATTTTATATGCAATACTTGAGCTACAATACGCATAGTTAAATGTATCATTCTTTGAGAAAATAAGAAATGTAGAAAGAAAAAAAAAACTTTATGGACCTAATGAACGTCTCTGCGATTAAGTTATTACACTGAGAAGGCAGTGAAAGATCAGTTGCTAATTTTTTTTAATGCTAAAAGACAACAATAATAAATAAATGTTTTACAAAAGGAGCATATGAACATTTAAAAAAATTTAACAAGGGGAGAGGGGGTACATGCGAAAAACTTTTTTCATTTTTTTATTTCTCATAAATATTAACAATTTCTCAAAGCAAAAGTGGCCCCAAGACTGAATAGTCTTTTGTTTTGTCATTGGATGTTTTCAGATTATTTAAAAACTAGGTCTTTACTTTATGGTATTTAAAAAAATGTCTTAAATTGTTCACATGTGTCCCTATAAGGGAGTGGGGCACATGTAAAACAAGCCTGGGGCACATATGAACGCGATCACATTTCAACAAAAAACTCAGTTAAATTGAACTGTTTATAACCTAAACTGTGTCAGTTTAAATCATACAGTAATTGTTAATAATTAAATATTTTTCCCGAACTATATAACTTTGCTAACTATCAAATTTTAAAGTTTGTTCTGATCACTGGATCGACAAGAAAAAAAAAACTTATATTACTACATTATGGAAAGAATATTTTTCTATATAAAGATTCTTCTGGTTATATTTTGCGCTAAGCTTCATACAGAATATAATGATGAATTTTAAAATTTATTTATACTTCAGTTTTTAATTAAATGAAAATATTTTGTCTTTTTATTTAATGTAAATATTATATAACGCTAAACTGTTAACCACCTGTTTTGTAACGAAAATATTCAAAATAACAAAAGATAATAAAAATAAATAATATTTTTATTAATAATAATTAACAATAAACTTAGAGTTTAGATTAACATTATTATTATATCACACAATATTTTATTTATTTATACCACACAATCGATTAACATTAAACTGTAGAAAAATAATTATTATAAATATTTAGCTATCTTTTAACACTTGCAATATCTTACACTAATATTAATATTATGGAGCGGATATTTGAACTAATTCACAAGTGTCCTAGATGTTATGTTCAAAGGGGCCCCATCAACTAACTTAACACTAACTTGCAAAGAAAAATATCATAGATGTGCTTTCATACAATGGTTTACAATAATTAAGTTTAGCTTAATAGTTAGCTTAAAATATCATTTCACGAGAAAAAAACAGAGACAAAATTACATACAACACCTACTAAAACAAAGAAGTTGCCACCAGAGAAACACAAAGCGGCTCATTTCTCTAAATGTTTGGCCAGGACGTAAGACCGAAAGACTGCCTGCTTGTTACTGCAATTACTTGAGATTTTTCAAGATTTTTTGCTTAACATTTTCCTAGCTAAACATACCATGTTCACATGAGACCCCCCCCCCCCCATGTGTTGCCCAATTCAATGTCAGATTTTATTTCGTTGCTAATATCGATGTTTGTGAATTAGATGATTAATTAATTCATTTTTTACAAATTAATTTACACTTTCTGTGGAAATATTTACGTTATTTATGAGAGAAATGAATATAATTACCACTATTTAGTTAACGATAAATATGGTGTTAATCTTACGTGTGTGAAAGGATTTTTTCTTTCGATATTCTGTCGAAGGAATCAACCTTATCAGGAACTCACGAGTTTTCGTTACCAATCATATGACCGAGACTAATCTCGGCAGATTACAAATGTAAATAGCACCTTTTATAATCTACCATTAAAAGTTTTCAAGTGATTCCTTGATGAGTGAAGAAGTGTTTTGGGGGTGTTTTAGTAACTCAAAATGGCACGAGTAAGTTTAATATTGTAACGAAATGCCCCAATGATTTGATAACGAGTTACTATCAGAGAGTGTAGTTTTGAATCCAATGAACATAATGCTATCTCTCAGTTTATCCAAAAGAAAGGGAAGAATCTTAAGTTGAAGCATTGAAATTCTATTTACTTTAACCCCAATTGACCCTACAGAGTTTGCATATGGGACAAACATCCTTGACACTTTAAAAACATTTTTATATGATAACTATTATGATGACGGGAAGATGTAATAGTGATAGTTATAACAAAGATATTGGTTATAATATGATTATGCTCTGCTAAAGTTAAAACTACAGATGACATATATCATCTTTTAAGAGTAGATGGGTTGTCACACTAGTGACATTCTTCGGGTGTCAAAATTTACCAAAGTGTGTCACATTGTCCCAGTTTATTCTAATTTCTTTAATTTATTAAATGTAATGTATTGATGTATATTTCCGAGTTGAATCCAGTGGGAAAAATGAATAAGGTTTTGAGTATGCTTTCAATTTAAGTTATTTGATCAAGTTTGAGGGTTTTACATAATATCTGAGAAGCGTTTATGACTTATATAGTGGTCCCTGATCTAATTCTCGTAAATACACTTAGATTGCTTTATAATTTTAATATGTTATTGACATTTATTAGAGCATGATTTCTACTAGAAACATAGCGTGTATTATTTAGGGTTCGCTTGTAAGAACAGGCAAATATTCAGATATACAAGAACCCCTGTGAAAAATCAAACCATTTCCCAAATCAAAATTTAAACGTAGGGGAATATATAAATATGTAGATATAAATTGACATTTGAATTTCCAAATTGCTAATAGACAATTTAAAAACACTTGATTTTTAAATGTAAAATTTTTGTCCTATTAAGAGGGTTCGGGACACAAAAATCGTCAAATTTTGCATTTTTTAAAAAAATCATTTAAAAAACCTTTTCCATTTTTTTCTGCTTAAAAAGACGTTTGAATCTTGTTTCTATCTTAACTAGAACGAAAGATATGGTTATTTTTGTTGCATGCATTTGACTAATATTATGTTTAACTTTAAAACTTTAAATGCGTTTTTCTCCATGATGCAATTTTTTCCGATTTTTTGCATTCAAATTCTTATAAGTCAAGAACTGATAAAGATGAAGTAAAGAAATTTGGAGCTGGAGCTTATCTTTTTCGAACAGTTTACTTTAATTTGTGTTCGGCAAGTTCGAAAAAAAGTTTACTTCAAAAAATATGATTAAAAAAAATATTTTGGAACTTTTATTCAAATATTCTCTATTTTTTATTGAATTAAAATTTTGTAAATCGCTGAATAAAAATTAAAGCTTAGATATTTGTACATACTTTTTTGAAAAAATTTTGAAAATTGACCAAGAATATTTTGAGCTTTAGCGATTTAAAGCAACCCTATTAAAAAAAAAAAAAAAAAAAAAAAAAAAAAAACTTAATTAAATTTATGTTATGATTGCGCTTATTAAATAGATGGTGAATCAGTGCAAACAATTTCAAAACTCTAAACTGTTTAATGAATGTTTTTTTTTTCAAAATGTGTCTCGGACCCCCTTAAAAACAAAACAAATTTGTAGCAATTCTATTCATTTAAATGATGTAACAAAACAAAAGCATGAACCAACGAAAATGGAAGATACTATCATCGTAAACACGATATGAAAGACACGACGTGCAAATATATGTGCACAAAAAAAATGAAAAAACATTCTCTAACGAGCTATTATTTTATTTGCTCTGTTTTTATTTAAGCTACTTATTAGATGCACTCGCATTTCAATTCGTCTGCGTCTAATTTCATCTGGGGATGTCTACTTGCTGTGTCTACGCAGATTAAAGGAGACATGGTATTTTAATTTTACATTAGCTTACACTATGCTAAAAAATAATTTCGTGAAAGATCCTCCAGACTCCCAACAATGTAAACAAGTCACACCATAGTATTTTTTAATTTGGGATGGTGAGGTTTAAAAAACTATCCATTGTTTTAAAATTGTTTACTCTTATTCACTGCTGTAATTTTTTAAGTTAATAAATATATGCTAGATTAAGCATTTTGATTAGTGACTAGTTAAGTTGTGTATATCTACTATTCGATTTAAATGCTGATGACTATTTCCAGGTAAGTTTTATGTTCAAAAGAAACAGCGGAGCATTGTAACGGTTAAATGAACAATATTCAGTAGTAAACTTACTTTGTAACATCGATTTCACGAGCTCTTCAATATTTTAGAAAGACTTAAAAACTCAAACATGATGATCAAATGCTTTTACTTACAAGAGATTTTGAAGATGTTACTAAAGGTCCTGAAGCTTTAACTCTTTGTAGTACAGTAGAACTCCAATTATCTGAACTCCTACTATCCGAATCGCTAATTATCCAAATCGCTAGTTATCCAAATCGCTTTCAGGATAGCAAGAAACAAAAAAGACGGAAGCATAATAAGATCTGCAAAATAATGATTCTGGTTATGCGCTAATCCTTCCAGTAAGCTATTGAAACAGTTTACTTTGACCGGTAAATTCAGCAAACAATGACTTTCTTTTTAAATACGGTGCGTACATACTGTACTAATGTACATCACTGTTTGCTTTGCATGAAAAAGAGTTGCCTTTTCATTACGTTAATTAAAAGTCCTTTTTCATTAAAAAAAAGTTTTTTCCTTCATTTTCAACATACATATTAATTAAAATAGACATTTTATTCGGGAAAAATCCAATTATCCGAATATTTGATTTTCTAAATGGGGATCGGAAGAATTGGAATTCTACTGCACTAAACTCAATCTGAAAAGATACCAAAACCTATTTAGCAGCAATATTTTAAAACATTGCCAATAAATTACTTGAAAACGGTACATCAGAGCAACTATAATTCTAAATCTTCATTGAATTGATGAAATTGTGGTTATTTGCCTCATGTGGATGTTTTTAATGTCATTCGCCATTTGATTAATTTTTCTCTTATTTTAACTTTAAAATTTTGCCACTATGACATTCTGAAGCGTGTATTGAAAGGCGAAAATGATGTGCATAAATATTTATCTTACTCGGAATAATTGATTGGAGTAATCGTTTCGTATATCTTATATATCTGCACTTTGAGACTAATATCAGATTTTTGAAGTTTTGGTATGTTGAAAAACTGGTAGAGTGCCTTAAAAAAGTAATCGTGTGTGAATGATGCAAATTAAGCAACGAAAGAACATTTGAGCAAAGAGTTTTTAAAATGTTATAGAATGACACCGCTTTTAATGTTCATATTCTTTATTTACTTGATGAGGAATCTATTATATGAATTTCTATTTTAAAGAAGTTTTCATTAAGTGATTTCTCTATCAGAAAATTTTACTTATTCTTTTCATTTTGCATTTAAACTCTATATGAACATGCATATGAACTCTGATTTGTGTAAGTATAAAATTCTCAAATTTTAGCTAACATGAGTCTCGCTTTGGCGGCATGTCACGCAAACGACTCCAAGGATCATATTTATTTACACATTTGAAATAACGCACGCAATGTAAATATTTCATGATGGTGTTTCATTTTTTATTCATGTTGCAACCTGCTTTTTTCCTGATATCCTTCTGAAGCTAACTATTTCCCAAAATGAGAAATTTAAGAGGATTTTTAAAATTTCGACAATAATGAATAGTTGGGCAAGTTAAATGGGGAAATTAAAACTCTATGGATGATATTTGTGCATGCCTTGGTATAGAACCTATACCAAGGAATGCACAAATATCATATGGGAGCGAAATGTATTTGAGTCATTACCTTCTCAAAGTCGGAATGAAACACTTTACAGTTTGACCTTGACTCGGTTAAAATAGAGAGGATTTTTAAAATTTCGACAAAACTAAGTAGTGGATAATTGGGCAAGCTAAATGACGAAATTAAAACTCTATGGATGATATTTGTGCATGGCTTGGTATAGGACCTATACTAAGGCGTGCACAAACATCATATAGGAGCGAAATGTATTTGAGTCATTACCTTCTCAAAGTCGGAATGAAACACTTTCGAGTTTGACCTTGACTCAATTTAACTTTCGAAAAGAACAGTACACAAAGATAAATACTCAATCTTTGGTCTTGAGAAAAAGTACTCCACCTGAAAATAAAAAAATAACAATACATATTGCTGCATGAAAAAAAAAATAAACATTCTCAACATTCTTTTCCATATGACGTTTATTACTGATATTCGAAGTCATTTTACAGTCGATATGTACACATTGAATTTCTATTTACAGTCGCTTCAGAAGTCGGGAAATGCGTCATAAAAACCACTTGGTCTTTCATGGGACAAATGATAAAATTGCTAAAATTTCGTCTTAAATACAAGAACAGGTCGGAATTTTCACTTTTTGCTTCTGCTTGAGGAGAAACAATCATTTTCAATTCATAAATGTTAAAAAATGCGTCACTTTTTGAGAGAGCTTTTGACCTACATATAAAAAATAGACACGAAGTGTGCGATCAGGACATGCTCAAATGTCTTGCTCATGGATGTAGCCAGGAAATTGAAACATGAAAATTTTATTCAAAACATGTCATAGTATACGAAAGTCGACGATAAATACTTGTGACCACTGATCGAGAAAAACACTTTGCACTGTCAGCGTCTGCACCAGAATGAATTCCACGGGTCTGCGTTGGGTAACGTCACCGGTAGGACATCCAGAAGACGACACAATTGCAAAAAAAGAATCTGTCACGTATTTGGCTCGAGAACGACAAATTACTGGCCAATGCAGCCCAAATGTGATGAGAGCGAGACGGGCCATTGTCCCGTCGTTGAATTTTCTATAGCCCCTTCAGAGGACAGGCCGACCTACCCGACATTTTGGTTCCGAGAGATCTTTGGATCCAGCTTCGATTTCAACGTCGCTGGCAGCTATGTCGCAAAAATAACCGATGAGTCAAACGCCACATTGAGCAAATCTAGCAAGGTAACTGATATCTTAAATTAAATAAGAGCTTCTCGGGAAAGAAGCCCCACTGTCATACCTCACTTGTTTTAAATGAAATCTTTTCGAAACTGAAATCAATCAAGCAACCCATCGGAAGCTAAGATAGCAGTTTTCATCAAATGAGGGAGTGAGAAGCAAAGGGATGTAAGTGGACATTTTCAAGTTTTGAATAAAACGACTGCAAAGATAACGTCCTAGGTAGGCTTTCATTGATTTTTTTTTTCTAAATCATGCTATACAGCAGCACCTACTAGAACCATCTCTTGCCCCCAGACAGGGGAGAGGTTCACCTACCATGCGTACTGGTTATCTCCAAATTTTTAATTTTGCCACTTACATCCCTTTGCTTCTGACTGCCTCAAATGTTATCACGCTTGGAACCAAGATGTCGGCTGAGCCGGCTCCCCTGGTATAGATTAGGTGAGAATCTGCTGGTTCATGGAGGGGTCGCTCTGGTGGTACCAAGAGTACTGTGGAGTGTAGCTGTTCGTGACGTTCATAGTGGCCGCTTTGGACGAGGCCATGTCCCACGACGAGATGGGCGGGCTCATGGCCGGAGGGCTGACGGCTTGGCTCGGCATGCCCTGCGCCGACCCCGCCGGCGGTAGGAGACCGACGGACGGCGGGTCGTGGGCCTCCGGCGGCGTTTGCGGCGTCGGCGGCGGCTGAACGGCACCCGGAGTCGTCGGTTGCTGACTATTTTGTTGCTGTTGGACTGCGTTCTGGGCTTTCAGCATCTTCTTGTATTTACTCCGCCGGTTCTGGAACCAGATTTTCACCTAAAATCAAAAGCAACAGTTTACTTCGTGCTGTCGATGCACGCATTTCACATTCGTCTCATGCAGACAAAAATAAGACACACATTCTAAAAGTATTCTTGAGAAGGGAGAAATCAGGAACGTTTCATTAGAAATCGTCTTACGTCTTTTTCAGGAAGCTTTTCCAAAGTTTGGGAAAATGTTATCATTTTTAGAGTGATTTTGAAAATGGGGTACAGTGAAACCTGTGTAAGTTGACCACTTGCGGTGCACTACTTTAGTAGTCAACTTAAACAGGTGGTCAACTTATAGAGGTTGATTTATATGATATAGATCAATTCTGTGCTTGAAAATAGTGGTCAACTTAGACATGTGGTCAACTTACAAGGATGGTCAACTTTACAGGTTTTACTATATTTATTTTTCTCATTTTTTCTTAATCTTAAAGTATTTCTTCAAATTCAGACTCGATCTTTCTTTCCCCACCCTTTATCCCGTTTATAGATATATTTAACGAAAATGTAAGGGAACTTTTTTTTTTCTCGTATAATTATTTGCTCCTGATTCCTCTAAGTATTTTGATAGCATCCATTTCTTCTCCCTTTATAAACGCTTAGTAACTTTTAGCTGATTCTGCAAGAAGACAAAATGCTTTTTTAGTCAAATGATCCCTTCAGATCGCGAGCAAAATGATATAATAGTCTAGATCAGTTAGAGACATTTTCCAGAATTGCTTAAAGATGTAACCAGGACAATGACTAAAAATGTTTCTGTCACAAGAATAATACTCCAAAACGAAATTGTGCTCAAAAATCCATTGATAAAAATCAAATATTGTCGATTCATTCTGGTGCAAATTCAAAATGAACATTCTATGCTTTGAATTTATCTTCACTCGTATGTTTCCACAATTGAGGAAGCATTCAGCATACTTCTTTTCTCGATGGTGAATACTTTTGCAATATTGACTCGAATCGAAACATAAACCATCACTGAGAAAAAAAATCTTTGCTAAATAATAAACTTAAAACATTGGCGAACGAGTTGCGGATGAATTTGAATGAACCCAAAGTTGTGAATGATGTCAAGTTTTAGTACGATAAAATTTTTGGAATTATATTTAATTCTTTATTGAATGAATTAAAATAGATGCATACGTATTTGACTCATGGTGCTTGATGCAGTTTCAGTGCTAGAAGTGCTTTATTCTCGTAACTATTTGCTTCGAAAATCGTCTCTGAAAAACTGTTCAAAAGAAAACATAATTAAATGATTTTTTTTTTCAAATTTTCAAAAATAATTTTACCGTAAACATTCGCGATGGCAAGCCAAGTTGCTTCATAATTAGCTCCATACAGCAATAAAGAGATAGATTGGGATGCTTTGAAATCTTAATAATAATATTTCATGTAAATACTGCGAAATGCAATGTTCAAGTGCTCCGGTCTGATAATTTACATATTCTTTTTAAGTTGATTGCAGAGATGTCGGTTCTATTGAAACCTTTAGGTCCACCAAGCCATTTCATAAAATTGAGAGCTCGTAAAATGCATGAAATTGTCAAAATACATTTTCCCCATAGCGTGTTATTTTAAATGAAGGAATAAATGCAGTAAAGTATGATAATATTAATAAAAACTAAAAACACAAACAAAAGTTTTTTTCTACCTTTCATGACTGTAAGATATATGTTACTATTTTACAGAAAACTTTTACAAAACGAGCCATTTTGCAAATATTCTTTTAGCGTTAGAAAACTTAGTTTAGAAAACTTCGAATTTTATTACTGCTTTTCACAAAAATTTCAATTGTCATTAAAAGGGATTTTCGTCGATACACATTTATTTGTTACTAAATAACAAAAATACCATTACCAATGAAAATTCAATTTTGCCATAGTTTTGCGATAATTAAAAGGACAAAATTCAATGGGCATAGGATATTCGATACAAATTTTGGAAAGCGGAGCTATTTAATGGAATTCAAATTTATTTTTATTGTACCTAACTTTTATGAAATCAGAATAGATTTTCCATAACATGATGTCATTAATAATCATTCATACATTTTACGATATTTTACGTGAGATCGTTATTTTAATTTAAACAAACTTATCAGAATAGAAATAAAATCTGTTAACTCTTAGTATTTTGCTTGTGTACCGAGATTACTTTTTGTTCTGTGGCGCCCAGCATCTATTGGGTTGCTCAGACCATCAGGAGTTCCCGAACTTTTACAAGTTGTGCCACTCTTTGAACAATTAAAATTTTCTCACGGCACCCTAATTATTTATCTCTATTACTATGTATCTGTATCTATCTGTTCATGTGCATATACGTATGTAGAGATAGATAATTATACATTATGTTTATAAAGGGTGTCCCAAAATTATCGCAAGATTTGAATTTGCCACCATTTTTTCCATAAATTGTTGGCAACCATGAAAAAAGAACAATTTGACAGTTGAGAGTTTAGGGTTAGTAAAAATGGGGTGTTATTGTACCATACAGCTAGAGAGAGTGAAGCATTTCAATTACTGCATAAGGCATTTCCTAGTCGCGTACTCTCTCATTTCGGTGATCAGAATTGGCACCCTAGATCGTGTGATTTAACATTTTTAAATTTCTTCTTATGGGGTTATTTGAATTGAAAGGTCTATGTCAACAAGCCCACAACCACCCGTGCATTACCGTGTTGCGATACCGAGCGCCAATAACAGTAACTGCTTGACCAGTCTCAACTTTCATTATTTTTGAAACAATTGTTCAATAATGAAAGCGCGTTACTGTATCGTATAACGCTCCATTTTTGATTACCCTAAACTCTCAGCTGTCAAATTGTTCTTTTTTCAGGGTTATCAACTATTTATTGCAAAAATGGCGGCAAATTCAAATCTTGCGTTAATTTTGGAACACCCTTTATATTTGCATGGTTTTGCGGAAAAGATCAGAAATTATGTAGAAATAGGGTAACTACCGCTTATGTTTTTTTAATTAAAGTCAAGATTTTTTAAGGTTCTTAATGTACAGGAATGACGTTTCGTGTTATGTTTTTATTAAACGTATGAAACCCGGTGAAATGTAGATGAGTAATACAAGCACTTTTTGTTTAATGAATAAAAACGTTTTGACATCGTGGACACTTTGCGGCACCCTAGCATGTCCCTCGGCACCTATTTCGAGAACCCTTGGCTTAGTCGATCGTATTCAGCGATACTGGAGCACACGTAGGCAATAGAGAGTGTTAATTTTGGTCTAACATGACTGGGTAGGAGACGAGCATGAGTACATGCGTGTGGCATCTATAGACAAAAAATTCTAATCTGTTTGAATACCGATCCGACACAGATTCTTCGTTTTCAACGTGTCCTGCTAACAACTTTTAATAATGCAAGCCTAGTTTGAAGCCAGATTCTCCGATAACCATTTTAAAAGGCAGAAGGTAAAACTTTTTTGTGTCTGTAAAAGACAGCTATAGCAAAAGTCGAAATGAGAAGGCTTTGTTTTCCAAATTTAGATAATTCTAACTTAGTTTTCTTTTTTCTTTTTTTTTTCAAGTTTTGATTGCTTCTAATCGAGTAACCGTAAGAATTTTCTGCTTTCTTTTACGTTTCAGAGCAGTTCTGATGAAATAGTGACTAAAAACAAAACGACAGAAAACCAAAGATGCAGATTCCGTGATGATCGATTAAGTTCTTACTAGACAAGATCAAAAATATTTTTGCTTCAAAAGTGATACATCAATTTAAAATGATACAAGCTGCCTAACATTCATAACATGGAACAACAACCCACAGGAAAACGCGGATCAGCAGACTTGCTTTTCGAAAATTCTACTTAGGCTTGCTCACGTCTCAATACGAAATCGACGTAAGTCTTAGAAATTTTACACCAAGTTCGCTGAGTGCAGGAACCGCTTCTAATAGTATAAATGTCTAGAAATATTTTTAAGGACGCTGTGGCTTTTTGAATAACAGTTTAACATTAAAATCATTACATGAATGAAAAAAACAATTTCTGAAGCTAATTTATCTTCAAGCTGTCTCCAATATGTGTGCCTATTGTTACCAATACCGCCAAGTTGTTGGGTTTGAAGTCTCAAACTCGAGCCAAATTTAGCAAGATATCTCCAAATGTTTGAAAAATGGACAGAAGCTAGCCGCCAAACGGGAACCATTCTTACTGCTATTTTTGATTAGTGTAGACGATTTGTAAAGTGTTTACGACTTGTGAAGAACATTAGAAGTTTCTTTTGAGAGACTTCTAGTTTGCTTTGGAACTATTATACTTTTGTCGGCTGCTGGGATTTGCTCGGATTACTTTAAAATGATGCGTACGAGATTGGTTCTGAGGGGAGCTCTTGATTTATGTAGAACGTTCTGGAAATTATTTGCTTGCCATTTTCGAGCCCGGGGTTTGTAGCAGTTTTATTTAGTCAAGTGGTTGAAATTTATTTAAAATATAACTGTAAATCTTCCAACAGTTTGAAAAATTGAATTTCATCAGGTCTTATTACTAAATAATAGCTTTCTTTTCACATAAGATACAAATATGTGTGTGTGTGTGTGTGTGTGTATAGAAATTTTTAAATTTTCCCTAATTGTGAAAATGGTATACTGAACATAATTTATAGCCTAGTCCTACTGAGATTTACTTCTTATTAGAAAATCGAAGTTGGTAAATGGGAAAGTATACCGGGTACACTTTGTTTCACAAACATTTTAAAAATGGTTATCAATGTTGTGAGAACCATTTTTAAACGTTTAAGAAAAGTTTGTACTCTACATGTGCTACCTAGGTAGGCTCGTTTAGCTGTAACAGATCTTATTCTTAAATCATTTGCTTGTTTAAAATGTTTTCCTTATTTACTTAATGTTAGTTATTCATATTATATTACTAGGAGCAGAAGTAAAACAAAGAGTTGACACGTACATTTTTGCTCATAAATATTAGTATTCTGTAATTATCACTTAAAATAATAAGTAGTGGAAACTAGGGAGGTTTGACCATCCTTAATTATTATCTAGTCTTTATTTTATTGCAAATAAAGTACTTTTTATTTCATAATATGAAAATCTATAAAATAAGTACCGAGAAAAGGCAAATGTGGTAGAAAACGTACCAAGTCATGGATTTTCGAAGGCAACCCTGCCAAAGCTAAAATCAAAAGGCTGCCCAGTTTGGAAAAGATAACAGTTACCAAAAATATTAAGGAAAAAAAACAGGAAACAAACAAAATAGCTGAAGGTTGGATTTGTCTTCCAGCTAATGAATTTGAACAAAAATAATTTCATATCTCAAGTGATGTAGGTGGTTTTTTCAAAGACTTCCAAACTGTTGTATCATTGAAATCGAAGATTTTTTGTGAAATGTTTAACCAAGCTATACTTTCTTACATAAGATTGGTTGCTCCATGAAAGTGAATGGACATGAATTTTAATAAATTTTCTTAGAAGATCTGTCGCATGCAGCTTCAGTTTTATTTGCCCTGAAGAAGAAGATGTTGCAACAGAATCCAAAAATAGATGTCGTTAAGCTTTCTCGTCCAATGATCAGTAGAGGCACAGAAAGAGCTTCGAAATCGAAATTTGAATGTGGCATTTCTAGCAATCAAAATCTCTACTGATTAAAGTTAAGTTCATTTAGCAATTTGTGGTGTTTCCTATATAATTATTGCCTCTAGCTTGTAATAGCGTCTCATTACACATGTTACTATCTCAGCTTTACTTTTCTAATTTTAACCTCAAATGTGTAATTCAGTTTGGACACTGTTGAAAATCACTAATAACAATATAATGTATACAATATGAATGCAAAATTACAATGTAAAAAGCTGCCAGACAAGATAACAAATAATGTTATTTTGGAAGTAATTTAAAGGTCAGAAAAAAATAGAAATACTGTTGTATTCGTAAAAAATGGGTCAAATCTCCAGCTTCCCCTATTTGAAAAAAAAAAAAAGAAAAGAAAAAAAAAACTTATGAAATCATTAATTTGAAATGGAGGTGTCTCTACAAAAGTAGCAAAACACAAAAACAAAAAAGGTTGGCTATATATGAAAGGAAGTCGCTGTTAAACAAAAACGCTGTGGAAATTATGCCGAAATATTTCTGTAGTAGAAGGGACAAGTTCGAGAAAAATGATCTTGAAATAGAAATCCTCGTTAAGTAGTGTCATCCAGCAGAGAACCAACTGTATATTTTTCCAGGATATATCAATGAAGGTTATAAGAAACCTGACTAAACCATGGCAGTCTTTATTCTGTTTTAAAGTTTTCCCGTTTATTAAGAGCCCCGACAAAAAGTTTCTTACATATCGTATACAAATCGGTATTTTCCCACACAAAAATGTATTCTGAAATGAACTTCATTCAGAACTTATAGATTGTGTTTTTTTTTTCTTTCCCCCTGGCTGGACGGGTTCATGCAATCGAAATCTTGCGGAATGGCTGCAGGATAAAACTCTGTTGGTATGGCCGTTCATCATACAATCTGACCCCTCCCATGCCAACTGGTGTCGACCTCTCTCGTACCGGTTCTTATGAAAGGACCTTTTCTTTTTTCTTGTCTTCCTGGCAGCGAAAAATGGAATCAAAATGAATTACAACATGGACGTTTAACAAACATAACAATATTCGGGGGGAAGGGCTCTGTACTATCTGTTGTATGAATAATTTATGTTTTCAATATTCATCTTAGCTTTAGTCATCATCCCCACGGATATTATTTATTGTTTTTCCAATTTTCAAGTGATATCAGGTCGTTATTCAAATAATTCTGGGCTGTAAAAATCATTAACTCATTAACTGAGGAAAATAGACAATCTTATCAACGAAAATAGTTTTTCTGTAAGAAATGTACAGTAGTTTTTTTTTATATTTATTTATGCATTTGAATTGTGCAATAGAGGTGTTTTTGATGGGTCAAAACTGTATGTACCTTGCTCAGTTTTAGACCGCAACTCGGTACAGAACATTGCAAAAATGTCTGCGCACTTGGATCAGGTCTCTACTATCAGTAGTTACATTAAAGGTTGAGCAACGGATAGTTTTGTTATTCAAAATAAATACAATTTTTTTTTTTTAATAAATTCGAACAGTACGTTAAGTGAAAAGATGTGCGTTGTTTTCTGATGTTATGATTCCCCGGTATTTGAATGTTTAAAAAGATAGACTTTTATTGAAGAGTAAGTCATATCCTGCTTCGTGACCTGACGGAATTTCGTTAAGTCAATCAGAAATGGCAGACCGTAGCATAGGGGAAAAAATGAATGGTCCTCATTCAGTATTAAATTGGCAGTGAGTGGGGGACTGGGGAATCATCATCCCCCTCCGCTTCTGGGTCTCAGTCAAACTTCTGGCTAAATCCCTGCAAAGGAACTATCGGTAAGGAAATACGAAGTTACTAATGGTTACTGTATAGGATTGAATTTGCTGTCAGTCAGACCAGATTTACAAAAAAAAAAAAAAAAAAAAAAAAAACAGAAAAAGTGTTGGGTCACTAACTTTTTAAAAGTTTGAATTGAATGCAACTTTTTAGAAAATCCAACGTTTATAAAAATTTATTGCCTAAATAGTTACTTGTCGACAAATACTTCCGAGTAAATTGTTTTCATCAAACAATGCACTAAGCAGAACAAATAATTAAAATTGATTAATGCTTCCCCTTTTCTTCTTACATTGTTTTTTTTTTTTTTTAGTTTTACTTATTTATAGATTTATTATTTCTTTAAGCGTTCCTTTGACTGTATTTTAGCGTATGTTTTTTACGCTTGTTCGTTATGATATCCCATTTTGATGAAATATAAAAAATACGTGAATATTTTTTACTGAATTATAATTGCATATTAAAAGGTGCAACGAAAAGTTATTTTTTGTATGTTTGAGGGAAAGGGTCGTAGAATTTTTATATTAAGATGGGAAAGAGAGCCCAAGGCAAAGGGAAGAACCTTATCCACCTCCCGGTTAAAAATTCATGACACATTTCAAGTAAGATTTAAATCCCATAAAGTAAATGAACATTAACCGAAAAACATTGAACATCACGCAACCTTGACCTTGTCTTTGTAATTATGCCTAAAAAAGACCCATACACGGTCCCTAAATACTGAAAGCATCATTTTTTGAAATGTCTGCGCAGATTCATTTTCACGATATTTTACAATCTTGTCATATTCTTTCATCGAATAAATAACCTATTAATCATTTGAGGACTATACGTTTTGCGGTAGAATACGGAAGTTTGCAGGTTTTTTTTTTTTTTTTTTGGTATGAATTTTTTTAATTAGACTTAAAAGAAAAAAAAATAACATGAAAAAATATGATTTATACATTATTTGTATTCGATAATTAATAAAATAAACTTTGAACATGTGGAACCCCGGAAACGAAAGTAGCACAACTTAATTTTTGGAAAAACGTACCAACTATTGAATAAAGATCTAAATTAATGTCCTCTCTTGACACATAACTTGCAAAGTTAGTTTACATAGCTGTCGCGTGGTGGCGTATAAACAATATAATCAAAATGGACACATTATCAAAAATTCGTAGTTTTCAAGAAAAATATTCGACTTAAGCACACATAAAAATGTAGACAACAAAAACTAACCAGCAAACACCTCATTTTCTTTCTTTTTTCTTTTCTTTTCTCTTTTTTTTTTTTTTTTTTTTTTTTTTTTTGCACGTATTGTAAACTTTGAAACTAAATCACTTAAACCTGATATTGTGTAAAACTTTGAATTTCTCCATTGATGTTTTCTTGAGTTGCGTCACTTTCGCTACCGGTGTGCGATATGTACTATAACAATCCTTAAAAGGCTAAATGCCCAAACATTTTTATAGTTTTACTGATAAGTTAATACATGGCTTGTCATTTTACGATAGGATAAATCTTTTGTTATTCCTTAAAGAAATGAATATTTTTAGGATGAAAGGTGATTAAACTTCATTTATGGCATAACGATGAAAAAGAGTAAATCTGACACTTGCGTCTCCTACAGAAATCCTCACCAACAAGATAAAATGATCGTCATACTGGATAAGCTTCTGTATCTCTTCCATCAACCAGATTGCTCTCCCATTTTGGCCAAGTGGGCTGTGGATGTGTAATTACGCGAGTTGCTATACCGTGTTTTCCGTGGAAAAAAAAACAACACGAAACACCAAATAAGAGCTTCTTGCTATTAAAAAAAAAGAAAGAAAAAAAAAAGAAAGAAAAAAACTGAAAGACTCGAGTGTGTGTAGCAGACAAGAAGCGAGGCTATCGGTTTCCTATACCGTCAGGTTCCCCAAAGCTCGATTCGAATGCACCTGGGATGGGACAATTGGACGCAGTTATGCAAAAACGAACCGCACAAACTGAAAAGGACATAATGTGCTAAAAAGGTTCATTGGTACTTCAATTTATACGACGCGACTAAAATTCACTTTTAAAGGTGGATTCAACTTCCCACAAAAATTATTGAGCTCATTTTTTTTTTTTTAATTCAAACTGTGCTTAAAAGTTGTTACCCAAAGAAAGACCAATTTTATTCAGGGATCCAAAAGGATTCCGAGCAGAATTTCTGACTCTCGTTCTCTAGAACACTATAGTATATTTTTGAGCTTTAAAATTAATTAATATCAGCCAAAAAAAATAGTGTTTTACGGAAGAAACATGTTTAAATTTGAAAAAAAAAAAATTACACTGTTTCTCAGAGGAAATTTTCAAAAACTTCAAGTTAAACTAGAAAATTTTCTCCACTGAATGTACGAAACTCTAATTGTTATATGAATTAATGAAGATTTTTGATGTAATCGAGCAATTATTATGAGATCCTTGTGTTAGTTTTATTTGCGCACTTACGAAATTCCGACCACTTGTATACATTTGAAATTTTTGGAAATTTTCTCTGTAAGCAGTGCAAATTTAAATTTTTTAAAAATATTATTTATTTATTTCTTCATGTTTATTAAGTTTAAATCTGAAAATTATATTTTGGTGCTCTGTGTCACAAGTTTCAGAAATTTTGTTCCGAATGAGTTCGGATACTTTTAGGAAGCTTCTTATAAACCAACTATGAATTCCTTTTTTACTTCTGATTTCAAACTATCTCATTTTTCATGGACCCAATCCCACCCACCCTGTTTCTTAGTTGTTGTCCTCGCCTGTATAATTTAATAAACATTTTTCAATTTTAAAACAATTAAAAATGTCTGAAATCACATCAGCACAGTTATTTTTTTCATAGAAAAACATAACATAATAAAACAAATAGGGTTTCTGGTTTTTATACTTTTAACGCTTACTTAAATCATAGCTAATCCACAAATAAGAAATTCGATTACTTTTAAAAGTGGATTCGTCAAAAGTAGAATAACTATATACGGTTTGTGGCATATCCCTCTAACAGTTAGGTTTTAAAAAAGTATTTTTTCCTTCTGAGAAAGAATTGGATAGTATCGAGTTGTATTTATTATGTCACGCAATCTCGCTGGCATTCAAATTCTGGCTGTCGATCCTTTTCTGCATAACTCCTTGCAATTGATCGGTTGTACTGGTAGCCAGTTTGATGTCTGCTACATCGGTACCTAATGTCAAAAATGTAAAAACGCTGTCACTTTGTCGATTGCCGAAGACACTTTCTAAAGCGATCTTTTTCCATGCATACTAAACGTTCAGCCTTTGCGCTAAAAAAGAATACGCACTTTCGCATTTAATGATTTTAAGAAATCTGTCTTTTGAATGAAAGACATGCTAAAACTGCCCATGTCGCACTTTTATTTACTGTGCATCAAATTAGTTTCTAACGTCTGCAATAAAAATGTAATATATAAGTTTTAAATGAATGAAAGTTTTGCACATTTTGCTATCCAATTGATTCGAACTGAAATTTTCACTCTGCTGGTTTTACAAGGTACCATGGCCGTCAATTTCCCTGAAAAAAAAACGCTTTAAGAACTGAGGCGCATTATGAAACTACAGTAAAAACAATTATTTCAAAAATGACGAAAAATTACTTAAATTTGAACATTTCGCGAGTCAAAATGGCTCCGACTACGTGATATTCAAATTTGAAACATTTAAATACTCCTCAAATACTCAAATCAACATGTGTGCTCATTTTTTGAATATAATAATTTTAAAACTGAGCATTCTGTTCTCGTTTTTGAGTATGAAATAATTCAGCACACTATTTGAAAAGAAGGGTTGAAATAAAAGGTTTCAAGAAAATTTGAAAGCATGAATGTTCTCGTTTTTGAAAATCTCATTTTTCTTAGTGTATAGATCTTAGTGAGTTAACATTAAATCAGTCTGCAAGAAACCAACTTGTTTCATTCTATGTGCACAAATATTTCCGAGTCTAAGAAATATATTTTTAAATACGATTTATTTTTAAATATGATTTAAAATAAGCAGAGCAAGCTGAGAATATCACGCCCAGGGAGTAAAAATGTTTTACAACCGTATAGTTCTACTAGAAGTGCTGAAACAATGCAATTGCATTTAATAGGCTTTAATCGTACATCAAGAAATCCTCCTCGTGAATAGGGTAAAAATCATGTCCGAGACTTTGAATATCCGAGATGAATTTTAGTAATTACCACCAATTAATTATCATTTAAAATTAATTTCTCATTTAACTGCGTACAGAAGTATCAATTGTTTGTACATAAATCATTTGTAAAGGGTTTAAAATATTTTGTTTTGGGAAAAGAAGTAGAATATTATGTGTACCAGCTGTACATTATTAGAAGTTAAAAGGTGATTTAAGATTGCTGTAATGCAACATTAATTTGCATTTGCAGTTATATTTTATATCGTACATGAAAATAAAGTTACCACACAATTTGAGGAAGAAGAGCTTTTTCTCTGAATTTTTACAGCTAGTATTTCGAAAATAAGATAAACAATGCCACTGAATCTGTTAGTATTTTTAAGAAGACTAAGTGCATAACTTCCGTACTGTTCTTTTGAATTCTATAGTGAAACATACGAGAGAATGTAACTCCTTTTTTTTCTTCTGATAGTTAATGTAAACTGATGAATGTACATTGTGTTGCATTTATATTAGAAGAAAAATGTTTGCTTTTTCCTTAAAGTATCTGAAATAATAAGTTTTAGAGTTATTATTTCCCTTTACGTTTCTTCTGTAATTTTACTTTTCGTTGTAATTAGAATGATCTTCTTTAGAGTCTATTCATCCGCTCTATTATTTGCCTACCACGTTACACGGAGCGGTCCAAAATATTTTTAAACTCTTCATTTATTGCTTACTAGAGGTACCCGCACGGCTTTTCCTGTAGTAGAAAGTTAAAAGATCATTTGGTTCGCGTGTATATTTACAAATAATGGATGAAGAATTTCTCGCCAATTTGCTATGGCTATTTGCTCGCCCAAGTTACGGTTCCACGTTATGTTAATTTGGTAATCTTTTCGTCCACGTAATGATAATTTCCTCGGTAAAATGTTCCTTAAAATTATAATAAGAAAAATAACAAATCGAATTTTCGAAAAATCGCTTCGAGGTGCACAATCCCGTGCTACAAACTAACTTTGTGCAAAATTTCATGAAAATCGGCCGAACGATCTAGGCGCTATGCGCGTTACAGACATCCAGACAGACTTTCTGCTTTATTATTAGTAAAGAGTAAAGATGTACAAGCTATTAATGTTTAATCATGCACAAATAAATGGGAAATCAATAAGAAATGATTATCAGGGGGGGGAATTATTAGAATTCATTTAAAAAAAAATCAAAGTTATGTTTTTAATGAAACGAACTACAAATGAATGAGACTGTGGTCAAAAGTAACACGAGTAAGATTTAAATATTTTTTGCCAAATCTAGATCACACACACAGTTAACAAAAGCAGCAGTAGCTCCGAGTACTGCATCATAACTCAGTAGAAGAAAGTTCATGATTTCTCGTAACTTGTGATACAGCGTGAAAATGTGTTGTTGCGCTTACAACTAAAATATATGTGCATCTAAATAAAAAGATCAAAAGAATTCAGATATGCATGTCGTTGTTTAACTCTGAATAGATTATAGATAATACTGCGAGTAATTTAATTGTTTGAGAGGCTCAACATAAAAACAGCGATGTGGAATCAGTTGTAACAATCATGAAAGGGTCGTTTATGACACATCATAATGACAAAGCTGGTTTCAGGGCTATAATAATTGACTATAATGACTGGATCTTCGGTGTTAACGTAAACTGAAATTTGATAATTTAACGAATATGAAGACAAGTAATTAAAATCGCTGTTACTCAAGTAAGCAAAATATCTGAAACGTAATGTTTCGATAAATTACTTGACCTTTTTTCTTGCTTGTACAAAGTTAAGTGCGGATTATATTCACGACAAAATTTTCCCTCAAATTTTAGACAAATTTTCAATTTACTAACTGAATGAATCTTGGTTGTTTATTTTTCTACTAACTATTGGCAACCGAAAAAAAAAAAACATTTCGACCATCTAAGAGTTAATTATGGTTCTCTCGTGACGTCTGTGTCTACGTTTCTCGCATAATTCAAAAACGGTATGTCACAGAAAGTTGAAATTTTGACAATATTTTTTGAGTTGATTTTTTTATCAAAATTATTTTCAAAACGTGTAACATTTATACATAAAAAAAAATTACCGAGTTGTTTGTGTAATCAATAAAGAACCTATAAGAGAGCATTTTAATGGAATTCAGTTAGTATTAAATGAATAGCTGCAGCGAACATTTAAAGTGAAAAAGGAAACAAAAACTCTAAAAAAAGAAATATGTAAATAAACAAATATTAAAAATGCTTAATTTCTGTCTTAAAAAGCGACTTCCAAGTGAATATATGCGATAAGCAACGTTAATGCAGAATGAAAATATAATTCATAAGAAAAATGGTAAGTATCATAATTGGGTCTAGTTTATATTAAAAAAAGAATTCCAACGACCCCCTGTAATGAAAAAAAAAAGAAAAATGAAAATTTAATTTATAAAATAAGTTAAATAAATTTGTAACAAAATTGTAATAATAATGATGGGCGACAGCTTGATTTCAGATACTAACATGGTAATATCTACAAGAAGGTACACTTATAAGGAAAAAACCTAAAATGAAAGTTTTTTACAAAAAAAAAAAAAAAAAGCGATGAAAATCAAAAGAATATTTACAAGAAACAATATTAATGAAGAAAGAAATTGTATAAAATCAGAAAATAAATATTACAGTATGAAATTATTTTGAACTTCAATATATAAGAGATATAAACTTTCATGTGTCAGAATCCTGAGATATCATTACAAGACTTAAACATTATATTTTACGTAATGCTGAATGATTATGTGAATATCAGAAAACATTTTTTATAAATGACTAAAGTTTAAGAAACCTGTGTTAAATTTTTGAGAAATGAGAACGCTAAATTTTGGGGGACGCTAAAATAAACCTGAATTTGGAGTTTTGCTTTACAAGTGTCATATTTTCTTGTTAAAAAATGTCCGCTAATTAAACTGAACAAACGCTGTAGAAGTATAAATATGTTGTTGGTTAAATTATTTATTGAAATGATTATCTTTCTAAATAGAAAGAAATTAAACAAAAGATAGTTACATTTAAAGTAGAAATCGGGATGAGTTGTTTTTTTTTTAGCTGTCCAATTTTTGTTGCTTTACTGCGTTTTATCTTGAAATAAATGAAAAACTATATAATCTTTCATTGCAGGCATATTCCACTAATATTCCATACGAAATTTTCAAAAAGAAGTAGGAACAGGCTACAGTTTAGGAGAAAGTGAAGAAAAACCTTACCAATTTATGGGTATTCTTTTGAAAAGAAGTTTTTTCTACAATACTCGCATTGTGTTTTTAATAGATCCAAATATTAGTTGCATAATAAAAAAAACCCCAAATTTATTTATGTTAGTATGTGTTTGAAGTAAAAATGGGACAGCTCCAATAAGTAATAAATTAATAAGTAACACATTAAGTAATATATTTAATTAACATATAATTGAAATTGGTTTCATAGAGGCAAAATGTAATATATTGTTGAAGCTCAAGATGAAATGTATGAGAATGAATTTTGAAAAGGCTTTTTGTGATTCCTGAAAGCTTTCAAAAAATGGAGCCGTGATCTCGAATTGTGCTGTATGAGTGACTAACAAAAGCAATGAAAAAGTCAACACCTGCTTTGATTTGTGATAGAAATACGGATCGAGCATATTGGGAAGTGTCGCAAAATCTCTCGTTAGCAAGTAATCGATCTGCGAAGCCTGGTAAGTAGCGATGAGGTGGCGATGAAAATGCGCAATTTGCTATGCGAACCGAGTCTTGGCAATCGGTTCCTTTCGGGATCTAATTATGTCAGTTATCATGTCAGTTATCTCGTCAGTATTAATCTTGTCCGCAATGAGAAGGCTCGAAAAGATAAGAGCTGTGGGGGATTGTTTCGACTGGGAAATTGAGATATCCAGCTTGGGGAGACGAACCCTCCATGCTTTTAAAAGTTTAATGAAGCTCAATACCGATAAAATCTTGCTTTAAAATGAACCCGTTCCGTGGCTGCCAGATGAGATTGGATTTCTTTATTAACCGATTCATGCATTAAGGATGGAAAAGTATCACGTTTGGAAACGGAGCAATACGATTCCTGTTTTTTGAAAATGTAATGAAAATAATTGTAATATTTATCGTCTCCGTACTGTTTTAAACCTTTTTTTTTTCACGGAAATTTAAAATTATATATAAAAAGCTCTTTCCCCTTATAAAAAGTTTGGTTTCGTCTGCTCAACGTGTTTTCCCCACTTCTTTTCTAAACATTTTATTAATACCATTTTATCATCTTGCAGACTTCCGCTTTTGAAACTGGTCATCAACTTAATGTTACTTAAATTGATTTAATGAAAGCGTTAGAAACACTTGACTTTGGTGACCTGTTGAGAAAATTGATCTACATTGGTTTTTAAGTCAATTATACTGAATGTTATTTACTATTTAAGTAGACGTATTTTAACAGCACTATTTCTGAAATGATAATAATAACAATAATAATATTTCATGAGTACCACAAGACTCTAATTTCGGACCTATACGTTTATCGATTATTCTTTTTCCACTGATGATTCAAATTGTTCCTGAACACTCGTATTACAGTTGTGGTTATTTTTCATAGTGACCGTGATAATTTGTACCACTGTATCGTGGAAAATCAATTATTTATTAAAAAGTAAAGCAATGTTCTCAGTTACCCAGAAACATCAGCCTTTGACATCTAAAATCAAGTCCTATAAAGTAATTCTTATAAAATCACGTATCAGAATTTATCTTTTTCTGATTATGTTATGCTGATTTGGAAGAAAATCAGGCTTGATTTCGCTCGACATAAATAGAAAATATGGTCTCCAAGGCTCATAGAGTGCTGGACTTTCCTTAAAGTAAAACCATAGACTTCTCGTATGAACAAGAATTTAGAACCTTCTATTTTTGTCTTGTGGATTTTATCCTCGGATACTGAATTATTATCTGTGTGTGTGTGTGGCTTATTCCCCATGGTCTAGTCGATGCTTGACCAGGTCCAAGAGTTTATGAATCGATAAGATGTCGTACACTAAAGGCGGATTGATCGATAGATCTTCATATGAAATATTATCTGCACTATAATGGCCAAGTTATAAGCAGGTTCAGTTCAAAATTATTTATTATTACTGCTAAAAAACATACTTACGATTTTTCTTCCACTTATTAATGCCGCTATTAGAAGCCGTTATTAGAATTTAGAACCTTCTGTTTTTGTCTTGTGGATTTTATCCTCGGATATTGAATTATTATCTGTGTGTGTGTGTGGTTTATTCCTCATGGTCTAGTCGATGCTAGACCAGGTCCAAGAGTTTATGAATCGATAAGATGTCGTACACTAAAAGCGGATTGGTCGATAGATCTTCATATGAAATATTATCTGCACTATAATGGCCAAGTTATAAGCAGGTTCAGTTCAAAATTATTTATTATTAATGCTAAAAAACATAATTACGATTTTTCTTCCACTTATTAATGCCGTTTTTGTTGACAGTGTGCCATTTGAAGTGTCCCCGTGAACACTTTTCCTTTAGTTTCTGTTTTTACAAACTATTTAGAACAGTGATTGCAGCGATATACTTGATTGTATTAGACTTAGAAAAATAGGGAACTGAAAGGAACAACCAGTGCTTTGCAAACGTTTTCACTAAGTGTAATTACACTGAAAATTTCTATTTTAATAAATTTCACGCAGTTTTTAGTGCTTTGGATACTTTTAACCTGTTTTTCATTGATTTTAAGGTTTGATTAAAATTGTAGTTTTGAATAATAGCATGTCCTCATTACTATTTAATTTTATTTTAACCTTACCACTCTAACTGAACTTTTCTGTAGTGGGATTTTTTTTATATTAAATAAAATTATTTAGTTCGATACTCAATCAGTTGCCTACTTAAAAAAATATTTTTTTCATTAACTATAAATAAAGTTCTTTAAGGGGTTACAGTGCCTCAAAAATGATGAAATGATCAAAAAAAAATTTTATTGCTTATTTCAAAACTACAAACTATTCTGAACACAGAGAAAAAGTTTCATTGCTTTAGTTCAAATATTTAAAAAGTTATGAGTGGTTTTAGGTCATGCTCGCTATGTGTTCTTATGCAAAAGAAAAACTTTAAACTGCTTTTTCTCGATGATGGTATTTTTGCGTTTTCATGTCATTAGAATCTCTAATTATTTTTTTCTATTAAAGATACAGCTTTAAAGTAACACTTTTTGCAATTGGGATAACATATTTGACAAAACTGTGCATTGGATAAGCATTTTATAAATTACTCAAATATTTGGAGCATGTTAAACCTTTAAAACCCATTTTTTTTTTTTTTTTTTTTTTAACTTTGATTTTTTACATAATTAATCACAGAAAATTTTCTTAATAAACTCATAAGCAAATGACTTCACAGATTTTTAGAGATGATTATAGTGATCGTTTAGCAAAATAAATTTTTTTAATTAGTGCAAAAATAAAAACGCCTTAGGGGTTTCAAAAATTGAAATTTTCTTCATTTTTTTGAATTTTTAAAAAACGTAGGCAATATTTTTAAATTTTGAAAATAAATTATTGATTAAGCAATAAGTATGTATGTTATGGTTTCAAAGATATAAAAAATTTACTTACATTTTAAAAAAAATGGTTGTGTGACCCCTTAATTAAAAAAAATAGAACCAACGCTTAATCCTGAGTTAATCATTAAGTGCAGTGAACTTTCAAAGGCGAACTCGCTTCCGTACGATTTCAAAGTACTACTTAATAACTATGCACTTCCAACCAGCGATTTCTTAATGCTAGAAATTTTATTTTAACACACATAAAATTTAATTATTACGATGTCACCATTTATACTCAGTGTGTATCATTGATGTAAAAAATTAGGTTTTGCGATAGTATAAATAATTTACAAATATTTTAGATTCATGAATTATCCGGATTTCTGACAATATTTTGGAATTGGGATCCTAGAGTTTTTGAAATATAAACTTCCGTAACGCGGGAAATTCCCTTCGCAGAAAATCAAAAATAAACCTCTGCTGAAGCTCAATCCCACTTTTACTTTTCTTATAGCGAAATCTAGGATAGAACAGCAAACATACGAATCTTAGAGGAAGTTTAACTCATAAATATTCCTTCTTTTTTGTTTGTGTGTGTGTGTTCCTTGCTATTTCCTTATAGTTGTTTTAATTTTCTTTATCCCTTCGGGCAATTTTGTCAGAAAATAGCCACTTCAGACATCTCGAAGTGTTTGTTTCCGTTTCAGCTGACAATTCTTCAGTTTCGTCGGTTAATATCTATGGGAAAACGTTATTACACTTTGAAGGATCCATTATATCCAGTTTTCAAGTAAATGGACACAAGTTTTTTGCAACATGTGTACCAGAAAACTTAAAAACACTTTTATTTTCCCTTGAACATTATTTGGTGTAGTCCATGTCAATTCAGAAATTACCTTCACTGTCTGGGATTTTTTTTTTAAATTCAACATACGTTGAAATTCGAAGAAAGTAAGTTAAAAGCATTTTTTTTCCCCAAAAAAATTCCTAGCCCGTGCTGCAACCCGCCAAAAAGGGCTACCTGGATGACATTTCTCATTTGCGATACAATATTTAAACAGCTTTTTTCTCCGAAACTGCCCATGATATTTTGTTGCGGTTTCTTCACATGAAAGGCAAGCATTTTTTTTTCTTTAAAACGACATGTATGCTTCGGAAATAAGTTTTTTTTTATGCATTTATTTAAAAAAGAATTTAATTAACTTTTGAATTTTTTTTCAAAAACGTAAATTTAAAAAAAAAAATTACTTTTTTTATACTTTTTTTACTGCGTAAGGTACCTTACCCTTTTGCAGAGCGAGTGGGATCCTCCGATATGGCATTCCGTCTGTCACGCGTCGCTATTAAGGCGCGGATGTCAATGGCATGGATAATTTTGACGCCCAGTTTCCCACCAGATAGAGCTACTTGGGTTTTCTTCGATGCGGAACTGCGCAAGGGATTTAATTTTACCAAGGACGTTCAAAGCTGCTGTTTTTTTTTTTTTTTTTGCTGTTAATTAGTACCATTGAGTACTACATTCCCTGAAAAGGAACTTCCACTTTTCCGGTCAACAGGATTTAGAGACATTTGAAACAAATAATGGCTTTTCAGGAATTTTATATGTAAAGATAGTCTTGAAAAATTAAAATTTTGTTTTACAGCAAGTGGCCGGAAGATATTTTTAATTTAGTTATACTGCCACATTTTAATTTTTAGTTGCTACTTTTATCAAAGAAGTAAAAATAATTTGTAAATTTGAGAAGCAAAAAAGGCTTTGATAAGCTATTTTTTCTACTCTTTGATCAAGAGCTTTCTTCAAGAAAACTATACACTCAAAGCGCTCTTCAAAGTGTAATAGGTTTAACACACCTGCTCTAGGCGATAGTCACAGTATTTAGAAATTAAAACACATAAAACGAGAATCCACCTTTGCCTATACCCAACTAATCACTAGGGAAGATAAAACACCATTCAAATATCAGGATTTAACAATTAAAAAAAAACAAAAGAGAGAGAGACAGAGAGATTCACTCTGTTCCATTTTATTTCACTAAAAAAGTACATCTTTTTACGCTATTAGCTACACAATTTTGCTTTTCAATTTATTCATCGCAAGCACTTCATTAATACTTGAGTCCTCGCCTCGAAATATTTGCAATGACTTGAACAGTGAAGTTAATTCATATTATTATTTTTTGTCCAACGCCATGGGCTAACTTCAGACGTGAGTGAGCTTATTATTCATGTAATATGAGAAACTAGGAAACAAAATAGAAGCCTTTCAAAGTCAGACCAAGTCTTAGTTTATTTATTTTTCCAAATTGAGAAACTGCCTCGAGTCCGAAAGAAGTCTATCGCATTTGAATGCAAAAATAATGCGTTTTTAATTTGTAATTTCGCTCCCACGAAACGTAGGACTTGAATGTTTGTCCAAAATTTTTCTTTCCTAGCCGTACCATTCTAATTTCATGTAAAAGTAAGTTCTTTCCCTCTTCTAGTAAGGTCATATTCAGGTAGTGCATTTTAGTTTTGCTAATGACTGCTTGCTAGAGCAGAAAAAAGCCGTGATTTACGGGAAAGAAAAGAACAACAACAGCTTGAAGATAAACGGGACCATCCAACTTTCGAGCGTGAGAATGATCCAGATAACTGTAGTGTGACGAAGAAATGTTGTCGATGTTCTCAAAATTTCACTTCCGTATTCATCGCGAAAGTGAAGGAAAGCTTGTTCCACTCGGTCTTAGTTTTATTGAAACGTTAAGATACGAGCCTACACCAAAATCCGCGCTTTCCTGACCCTAGATGACTTGCATACCCGATCAATACGCAGAATACCATTTAGCTTATTGAAACTTTAAGAAACGTTTTTGTCTGCACTAAAATCCGCGTTTTGGGGACCCTTGATGACTTTCATACATGATCAATACGCAGAACATCATAGCATTTTGAAACTTTAAGAAATGTTTTTGCCTGCACTAATATCCGCGTTTTGGTGAACCTTGATGACTTTCATACATAATCAATACGAAGAACATCATAGCATATTGAAACTTTAAGAAACGTTTTTGCCTGCACTAAAATCCGCGTTTTGGGGACCCTTGATGACTTTCATACATGATCAATACGCAGAACATCATAGCATATTGAAACTTTAAGAAACGTTGCCTGCACTAAAATCCGCATTTTGGGGACCCTAGTAACGCAAGCAGCGAGTTTGCCTTTCATGCACGGCGCTCAACACACTGAATATAGCATATTGAAGATGTGTGCCTGAACCAAAATCTGCGCTTTGGTGACCCTAGATGAGTTTCATACCCGATCAATACGCAGAACATCATAGCATGTTGAAACTTTAAGAAACGTTGCCTGCACTAAATCCGCATTTTGGGGACTCTAGAAACGCAAGCAGTGAGTTTGCCTTTCATGCACGGCGCTCAACACACTGAATATAGCATATTGAAGATGTGTGCCTGAACCAAAATCTGCGCTTTGGTGACCCTAGATGAGTTTCATACCCGATCAATACGCAGAACATCATAGCATATTGAAACTTTAAGAAACGTTGCCTGCACTAAATCCGCATTTTGGGGACCCTAGAAACGCAAGCAGTGAGTTTGCATTTCATGCACGGCGCTCAACACAATGAATATATATCAGAGCATATTGAAGATATGTGCCTGAATCAAAATCTGCACCTTGGTGACCCTAGATGAGTTTCATACCCGATCAATACGCAGAATATCATAGCATATTGAAACTGTAAGAAACGTGCCTGCACTAAAACACATTTGAGAAAAAATATATATGAATGTTTTAGCTCACGACAGAGATGTTAATCCTTTACTGTACAAGAACAATTGCTAATTATTTGTTAAGAAAATGTTATGGAAGATTTAGAGTAAATGTAAATTTTCGCTAAGATATTTCTAAAAAACAACTACATTTTGAAAAGGACTGAATATTTTACCTAAATTCTACTGAAAAATGTTACTAAAATCAGAAGTGTTTCATTGAAATTTTAAGGATTTAAAATAAAGCGTCGCGAAAGTAGGCCCATGCTTTCATTTATGTCAATATCTCATCAACCCTTTTACTGTGTTGTTAAAAGGGAAAAAAAAACATTTCTGCTCTTTTGCTGAATCTCACTTTTTGGTGATAGAAACTAATAATGAGTGCATGTCGCATGTTTCCTGATTTAAAAAAATGAGTAAAATAAAATAAAAATATTAAAAAAAATATATAGATATATAATTTTACCACAAGTAATAAATATATAGATCTTTCGAGAGAACTGACAACGCTTTAGCTGAGCACACATGTGCAAATACTAATTAGTAAGCGAAAGAATGACTAAATAAACGTTTTGAACAATCTTATTTACCTGATTAGGTATTATCGACGTTAGAAACTCGTTAAGATACTTGCTTCTTTCACTTTCTAACAGGTGTACTATTTATGAATAATGCTTCACCAAATCAGCAAAACCTTAAATGGGAATTTAATTACTAAACAACTTTCAGCTGATGACCCTCGCCGATTTTGATCCTTGTCATTTAAAACATTAACCCTGTGTCTTTCGCGACATTTTAAAATTCCTCAATGGGATGTCTTTATAATAAATCTATCAGCATACTCATATAAGACGCGTGCAGTCATAAAAAAAAATTCTGATCGTAATATGGATTATTTATGTCAAAACAAAGATACTGACACAATAAACAATAAAGGTAGTGAAAAACGACTTGGCGATGCGTTCATAATAAAATACGTTAAATAATTTCATTTGATCCATGTTACCAGATAAGTCTAATAAAAAAATCAAATTGTAACTGTTTTATCTTGCATTCATGCGATTATAACTTTAATTCTTCTTTAGAAAAAAATTGTTATTTGTGTACACGTTCATCAAAAGTTACCACAATAAAATCTGTTACGGATGTTGAGGACTACTCCCCTACCAGCAATATTTTAAGATGCTCTTTGATTTGCTTTTATTGATGTACTTACAAGTTTATAGAAAGGTTTAGTAAAACATGCGGGAATAAGTTTTTATAAACTAAGATTTTGCATTTTATTCCTTCCTTTTCTTAAATTTTAATGCAACTCGTACTAAAAGAGATCGGCGAGAATGCTTAAGTCTTCTTTGAAAATATTCTTGTAAAAAGGTCGTTATCATAAAAACAAACTCAGTCTAAGGAAATGCGGATCAGTATATTTTTTGCTCCCTATAATTAGTGAATTTTAAAACTTAGTGTACTAATGCAATATTTTGAACTACATCAAGTTGAATACTACACAAATATGTACCTCAATAATCGGCTGTGGTAGAAAATAGTGTGGTAACGTGAAATACAGTAAAAACTGTTCTAACGATACTGTGGCAGAGTACCTAACGTTATAGAGAGGCTATCATTTATAAACAGTTTGCACGTTTATCCACGTCCCCTCCCTCACATACCGCGTAAATATAATACATTGAGTTTTATTTTATTTATTTATTTATTTTAATGAAAATAACTTGATCCAAGCTATTTAAATATAAAGATATAGATAAACTACACCAATAATTTAGTGATAGGCAATTTAATCAGAAATTTTAGACTTTTTAATGAATTAAAATAAAAATTGAAAACTTATATTTGTACCGCATAAGGACATTTTAGTTACTATAAGCATTAGGAACATCTTACGCAATAAAAGTTCAATCAACATTGCTATTAATGGCACCTTTCAGTCGTTTTCGTACATTCACTTTTAATTTTCCCTACCGCATTTTCAATATTTTTTTTCCTTTAACAAGTAGCTATTGTTGACAAAGAAATTCCATATTTTTCTTCGGTATTCAGTTTTAATACTTTGTCAATTTTAAGCCGGTTCAGCGTAGCTTTTCTCCCAATTGTCGTGAAATGATTCCTTGACATGGCGATTTCATCTTTTGCGGGATGTAGTTTTTAAGTTAGAAAAAGCCATGATAATTAAATAAACAAGTTTTTTTTTCAAGTTAAAATTCCTCAAAAAGTTCAAACGAATAATAATAAACTATTTAAGTTTTAAAAAAAAATCTTGAAAAGTGAAAATTTAGACTACCTAAACTGACGTTAGTCCTTAACCGTTTATGCAAATAGTCCATGCTGAAGTTTTATAAGCTGCCAGCTTCCAACAGGCCTGATACTATGAGAAATATTCCGTCGGGACAATCATTTTTATTTTTTGTTTCCGTATTCCTCTAATAATAAATTGCATTTAAATACAAAGCTAAACTTTTCTATGGGTTGTTATATAATACTAAAGACGAATGCACAGCTCAAGAAGAATATCTCTGCAATTTACAATCTGAATATAACAAGGAAAAAAAGAGGAAAAAAAAGAGAGAGAGAGAGAAAGAAAGAATAAAGAAAACTACGAGAGCAACTAATTTTGTGGTTAGATTCACTATGGAGCGCTTGAAAAAGCGGGACCATTTCAACAAGTGTTTGAGAAACACACCTGACCAAAGCACACGGTAAAAAGAAACGATTTTGAATGGCATCAAATCCCTATTAAAATATTTTGGGCCCTTGATCCAATGTTTTCTAATACGAGTGAGTTTTCTTTCGTTAAACAGCCGAAATCGGGAGTCAACAACGTTGAAGACTCATCAAGAATAACAATAGTCGGAACGCTGCAAAATAAAAATAGTTGATTTGAAAAAAAAAAATGTAGTATTCTGTTTCTGCCGCGATAGTTTTCGAGTTTTTACCTCGTTTGTTTACTTTTCTTTCACGTAAGAGCTATCATTTTGGCAGTAATCACACGCGATAGAGGTTCAAAAAGTTTGTCCAACTCATCACAATAACTATACCCCTATTTACGCGCCAGAAAAGAAAAGCGAGATTTCAAAGCAGAAAGCCGACTTCTAATTTCCGAGCTTCGACGCCGTTTGAGCGTTTGTTTCGTCTGACTTGGCCACGCTCTTGCTCTTATCCGCATAATGATTACGCTGATTCCCATAAGTTGGAAAAGTCCACTATTTCTTTTTTCGTAAAGAAAAATAATCCTCTCATACTATGCTTTTTTAATCGTTGGCTAACGATGATAGCATTCAAAGGCAGCACTTTCTAACCGCGTTTCAGCTACTGGATTATTATACCAAACAAGATGCCATTTTTCTTTTGAGCTAAAGTTTATTCAGAATACAGTCCACTTTTCTTTGGGAATTTATGCATTTAGGTTCATGTTCTCTTTAAAAATATAGACTACAAGCTCATTTTTTCGTAAAATTAAATTTTTTAAGTGATTTTCCTATTTCTTACCTATTGCATTTTAAACTTATTGTGCTTAAACACTATACTTTATCTTTTTATAAACAGTGTGCAAGAGCTAGGTTTTTTAGTCTTGTCTAAAAAATCGACTGCGAATTCAATTTTTCGTGAATATAAAGTTTGTGGCTTAACATGTTTAGGCTGCCTTCTTTCTTTTTCCGTATTTATGTTTTAAATACTAAGTTTACCCTTTGTAGGTGCAACATTTTTACAAACACGAATTGGCGCATTGCTCAGCGACGGTACTCTTGACGTGTTCCTCTCTCGCTGTTTTAATATCACTTAATGCTTTTGTATTGGTTAATGACTAAGAAAATAAACTTATGAAATTAAAAAATTATTAATACGCAGTAAGATATATAAATAGATTTAATTGAAAGAGCAAATATTGGGAAACGCGTAGTAATTAACTCTACTGTGCCGAGATTTAACTAATTGAGTACGCGTTAGAAAATGACTGTAGTGATTATGCTCGTATTTGTCATCAATTCGTGTGGCAGAGATTTCATTAGTTGAATTCACTGTTGACAAAAAAGAGCACGCTACTACATAAAATGATGAGCAAAGGAAAGAAATGTAAAGCACAATCCAAATATTTTTCAAAAAATGCATATCAAAAGCCAAAATATGGAACTCATTGTCAAATTCATTTTTTTAATTTCGATGGTACTTTCGTTTCTATTTTATAACGAATGGCGTCAGAATTTTAACATTTGTTGTTATGTATTGCATTGCATCACATTATTGAGCAATGTAAAAATAAAGATTGTCTTTATTCAAACGTTGAGCAATCCTGATTTTTTGTCCTCAGAAATACGGAAAATGACTCTCAATGCTCTGATTAGCTACTATTAAATTATAATTAAATTTTTGGTATCACTAAACATGCATTTTTCACTTGAAGGGAAAGAAAAATAGCTATGTAAAAGTAAGAACCGTTTATAAAATGCTTGAACCCTTTAATGCAACATTTGCCCTTGAAGATGACAATGAATAAAACTGAATAAAAAAAAAATTCGTCTATGCTATTAAATGTGTGCGCGTCTGTTCGTGTTCCTGCAACCCTATTTACTCCGAACTGCAGGGGTGGATCCAGAAATTTTTGTAAGGGGGGGGGGTCAAGTTTCATTGGTCAGTAAGTGGAAGAAAAACAAAGTATAAATTGAACTTTCTTCCAATATTGCATTTCTATTGATATTTTTTGTCATTAAATTAAATTACTTATTAATGTATTCTAATAATAATTATTAGCGGGAAAATTATAAATTTAAATGAGTTAATTGTTTAATATGCTATTTATGTTTAAATTACAAAGTTTTTCAAACAAATAAAATTAATAATTTTTTTACATTTAATATGTCAAGAAAATTTTCGTTTCTATGAAAACAAGAAACAGTAACGATAAAAGAAGTACAAATATCCAAAACATTGTAGACGCGCGTTTTAGAGTTATCATTGTAAAAGAAACCTTTTTACGTTGTGATAAGATAATGAACTCTTGGAGAACAGGCATTTCAACAGAAAGATTCGCTTTTGTTTATGCGTGCTCGTACCCCTTTAAATTTTCCAGCCAAATTTGAGCTTAACTTTTCCTGGCATTTTTTCAACTTTTAAATCGATTTTAATTTTCATCAATTAGGTCTGCAAGATCAATCACCACGAAAGCTTTTTGTTTCTACAAAATTGAAGTTCAGCAATAATAATACTAATTAAGGGGAAAAAATAAAAATCAGTTTACGAAAACGTTTTTACACTATGCTTTCTCCTATGTATTGCTAATGGCTGCGTATGAAAAAGTTCTCATCACAGGGGGGTCAGTTGACCCTTTGACCCTCCCCTGAATCCGCCCTTGCCGAACTATCAATGTCTAACTGGTCAATATTGGTACCGTTGCATACAGGACATCCAGGGGACAACATTGCGAATTGTCTAGCCCATCCAATCCTTAAGGTGCCGGAGGTATGAATAGATATAAATAGCTTTCAAATCGGCAATCATCACCTACCGCTGGCGGAAAACGGGGGCTGGCGAGCGAAGCAAACAGGGGAGGAGGCTCCTAGTAAGCTAATAAAACATGAAAGCTGATATCAGCTCGTCTGTTTGTTTTTTGACCATATCTCACGAAATGATTCTAACTTGTTTGCAATATCTGCTTTAAGACGATATCGTGAGAATTATTATGTTACTAGTTGTGATTCACTTACATGGGCAATTAAAATGCATCTCTGATATAGCATTGTTTTTAATGATTATGTTGTTTAAAGTACCTTATCAGTCTAAAAGTTCTTACGTGAACTCAACTACCGCAACTGGGAAATAGCTCAGAAAAAATAAAAATATATCATTAAATGTGTGTTACTGAATTCTTCCTGTGTTAAACTTATGTCTTTATTTGCGTTAATTTATAAATATTGCGAGATAGTTCAAATAACGGCCGGTATTGAATTGTCAGATGATTGCAAATGCATTTAAAAACTTTTCTTAACCGCAAATAGATGAAAATTAAACCGAAAGCTACATTCAAAAATGTTGTCTAATAATTTTAAATGCCACTTCTCGCCCGGAAGGGAGATGCGTTATATAACCTCCATTAAAAAAAATATGCATCTTAGCTAAACTAATTTATGTATATCGATTCTGACAATTTGTGTCATTATAACGTACGTTTGACTTGTATGTTGCAAAACTTTTTAACATGTTTTTTGAGGGAATAAGCTTACTCTACTGTGTGTTATCATTTTACAAGTTTTTCGAATTTTGGATCGATATATAAAAGTACAAAGTGATCGAAATTATTATGAGCTCTGTGAAAGACACTCCACTCAAAAAGAAAAAAAAAAAAAAAAACGGAGGAAAAAAAATTGCGTGAAGGAAACGGAACACAAGATCGCGTGATTTTCCCCATCTGCTCCTGATTTTCAGGAGATGACATTAGCAAAATGAAAATATTGCATCAAATGCACATTCGAAACTTTTTGCACATTTTAGTTTATACGAGGGCTTTGAAATATTCATATTAAGAGGGAAATTTAAAAATCATTGACGCCAAAATTTCCTGCATGTTTTATATATATATATATATATATATATATATATATATATATATATATATATATATATATATATATAAGGATCTTAAAAGGGTGTTTTCGTGTAGGAAGTAGAACTGACTTTTGTGTTTCATTTTGTTGTCGAAGAATTAATCGAATACTCAATATATCGATATATATGGATATAGAGGCCAGAAGAGGGGTTGAAGTGGTGACAAAAGGAAGGACAGAATGATGAGTTTTTGGAATTAGTTCATACATTTATAACTCCTTTTCTCTTGAAAATTTCACGTAACATTCATTTTGTTCACTTTTTTTTTCGCTTCTTTTTTATTTATTTATTTTTTATTTGTATTTTTATTTTTACTTTTATTTTAATTATTTATTTGTTTATATTTCTGTTATTATTTTTTGTATTTTAGAAAATCCTTGTATAAATCATTGTTATAATAAAATATATCATATGTGCTTTATATTTATAAACCAATAACTTGAGGCGTACAATTGAATATTGAAATATGATACATTTCAACCCTTTATACCCATTTATATTCAAACCGTTATT